>NC_047158.1:3471127-3591127 GCF_009819705.1 Hippoglossus hippoglossus
ACTTATGAGCTGGGTCCTACCAAAGGTTCTACTTCTGTCTATGTGTATACCTTATTTGCCTTGTCTCCTATATGTATGACTAACTTGTTTTCCCAATCACTTCATGTTCAGAGGTAGTGATTTTCAATGAGGGCATATAAGTGCTCTTCGACTGATACTTTCAGTATCAACATTTTCAACAAATCATTATCCGGCCGGTATGATGTTTCCTCCTAAATGTATTTGTGGTGGAAATAAGTCCTATACAGATATAATTTGTTAAATCTTTTAGGTTGGCATGGTGGTGCAGTGGTAGGCACTGTTGCCTCTTCATGGGTCTTGGTTCGAGTCTGCTGACCAAAGTTTATAAGTTCGTCCTGTGCCTAGGTGGGTTTCCACCAGGTTCTCTGGCTTCCTCCCACAGTCTAACCCTGGGTCAGGTAAGTGGGGTCTTCAAATTGTCCGTAAATGTGAATATGACAATGAATGATTGTTTGTCTCTGAGTATCAGCGCTGTGATCGACTGGCAACCTCTTCAGGGTGCTGTACTCCACCCCCTGCAAACCCTTGAAAAGTAGTACTGCTCATGGATGGATGGATAATTAAATGGATGGATGGATGGATGGATGGATGGATGGATGGATGGATGGATGGATGGATGGATGGATAGATGGATGGATGGATGGATGGATGGATGGATGGATGGATGCATAATTACCAGTACATTGACTGTACTTTTCAGTACAATCATTGTTCTGGTAATTATGTGGAGTTGACAGTCAAAAAGTCTGCTTTAGCAAATGACATGGAACCAAACAAGCACAACCATAGTAAGTTTGTTTTCCTTTTTCTCTCCTTATATATATATATATATATATATATACAGTATAATTTGATATATTACATTATATAAATCACATAGCTTGGTCCACATGGAAACACATAGAAGCCACGACTGTACATTTTGTCATTATGTCATTATGGTGATAAAGTTGTATCATTTACATTTTTTTATGAGCCAAAGCAGAAACTCAAATTAAATTCTTAAAACTACAAACAACATACAGTAAATGTATGGGAACAGAACAGAGTCACAGCTGTTATACTCTCATTCCAGTTTGACATGAGAGGTTATATCAGTCCCTGCAGGTGCTGACACATTTTGGACCTGGATCCCTGCTCCCCTCAGAGCTCTGAACAAAGGAAAGGTGACCACGCTGAATCAACAACCATGACCCTTCTCGTGTCCTGGAACCATAGTTTAAGATACAGTGATGTAAACCTCACCTATGTCAGTAATAACCGTGAGGGGAGAAACAAAATAAAGACAGACCTCCGTCACAGGGCACCATAAAAGGAGGATGAACTACTGCAAACCTGGTAATTAACCAATAACCCTGCAGCTACAGGGAGACTAATGGTAAGTCGACATATACTGGGGTTAAAGAGTCCAAACTGGCAAGTTTAAGGCTGGAGCTGACAGGAGAGGAAGACAAAATGAAGAGTTCTGTGATGAGTCACAAACTGGGGATGGAAGAACTGTAAACTGGCAACCTTGAAACTGACCTGGCAACAATGAGGACACGGAGAAAGATGACAATACACCTCAGTCATGTGTGACCTGGAGCGATAGAAGGTGAGTGAAGAGCTACAAACCTGGCAACCCTTAAACTCATCAAACAACCATAATGTCATGGACAGGCACAAGGAAAGATCTCCGTCACAGCTGCAATGGAGCCATAAAAGGAGGATAGAGTCTTCTCACCTGGCAGCACCACGTCTTATAATGGCGTGTGGTTCCCCAGGCAGGGCTCTGAGGTGCATGTGTGTTCAAACTGCTGCTGAATGATGGGGAGTTTTGGTCATGACCTCATCGTCTGGCCTTCAGGAAACAGAGCAGAGATAAAGCGCTCATGTTCACACAATGGCACTGAACGCCACTAAACTTCGCTTCAGCCATAAGTGACCTGCACAAAATGCAAGGCTTCTTGGTCTATGGTGTGAACATTTTATTTTACAATCATCTCTATGGTGACGTCTCAAAGTGATAACATTACAACAAGTTATTAGTAACATTGCTAGCAGAGGGTTATTCCTCTGGTTCTCTTTTAATGAAATTTGAACGGACTTTTATTATTTCAGTAAAGCTATCATTACACCGTTTTAAATGTAGCATGATGAATCCTACTCAGCACATTGTGTGTGGGGGGGTCTAATATAGGCTGCTTTCATACTAAACCTGTTCAATGCAGTTCAAACTTGGGTGGTTTGCTCTTTTGATTCAGCTCATTCAGTCTCCTTCGTACTTTTAGCCATTTTCAGACATGACTTCCGGTAAAGTCCGGAGAATCGGGTCCGGACTTTACCTGCAGTTTGCTTCTCACACATGCACAAGGCAGCAGGTTCTCTGCAGAGTTCACAACTGCAACAAATCCTCCACATTATTCAGGCAAGAGGTGGAGCAGCCGGGTGCAGCAGGAAGTAACATATACATTTCGTTTTAGAGATCCCATAATTTTCCTCTACAACACACCGACACCGTCATCAGACCTTATCACCACAAACTCTCTTGACATCTTCTTCAGTGTCTTCTACGTGTGTGGCACCACTTTTCCGCCGGGGATATTTATTTTCTTTTAGTTATTTGTTTCATTCTTGTATCTGTCACATGTTAGAAGCGTCAACGACCTCCCCACCCACTCACTGGCCTTAAGACTTAAGCCAGGGAGTAAATGGCTCCTGTGTGCAGTCAGAACACCACAGACTGTAACATGATGGCTTGTAGTCTGAATGGTGTGTATAGATACATATTTCTAGCTATTTTGAGATGTTATACAGTACACCCCCCTGCCCAGAGGTGTGGATAACTGTGTCACCTCCAGCTCCACTCAGACTGCAACCCACTCCACCAAATTCTGGATTTCCTGGTTGACTAACAAACATGGGGCTGAGCTATGGGTTTTGTTCGAACACGTGTCAGTGCTCTGTCAATGTGCTATTATCAGAGTGTGTATTTGACCTCCATGAACAGCACAGTGTGTGTGTGTGTGTGTGTGTGTGTGTGTGTTGGTATCAGTACTGCTAGCTCAGGTTAGTCAACAGCAAAGTTTGACTTAGATAAACTAAGGTATTATTACCCTATTACTGATTGATTTCATGTCAAACATGTTTGTTCATTAAATATTGTTTGACCCATTGTCATTTTGTCGTGT
Source organism: Hippoglossus hippoglossus (assembly GCF_009819705.1). Classification (NCBI taxonomy): domain Eukaryota; kingdom Metazoa; phylum Chordata; class Actinopteri; order Pleuronectiformes; family Pleuronectidae; genus Hippoglossus; species Hippoglossus hippoglossus. Next base: position 3,474,319 of record NC_047158.1, read on the forward strand.
TGTGTGTGTGTGTGTGTGTTTGTGCGTGTGTGTGTGTGTGTGTGTGTGTGTGTGTGTGTGTGTGTGTGTGTGTGTGTGTGTGTGTGTGTGTGTGTGTGTGTGTGTGTGTGTGTGTGCGTGAGTGTTGTCACTGTGTGATGGATATGACCTTGCTTTCGCCCCAGTGTTGAAGACAACTGATGCACTTAGGCTGTTCCTTCACACACACCGACACACACACACACACATAAACACACAGAGGGTGTTGAAAGAACCTGGCACAATAGCTCGTTTACCCAAGTGTGTGTGGGTGTGTGGGTGCGGGTGTGTGTGTGTTTGTGAGGACACAGGGTCATGACGTGCACAGTATTAGTGAATACAAACAGTCATAGGTGTTCAGGCCTGTCTGCCACATGAACACACACCTTCACACAAAAGTAACATTCAAAACATATAAAAGTTAAAGCTGATATTGTGTGAAAGCACTGATAAGATATTATATTTTTACTAACAACTTAGATCATACATTTTCGGGAAAAAGGTGTAACCCTTTAGCACTTTATATGCATCCTTTTCATTTCAAATAACATTTTCATTTGGTTAGTGGGGTTTGACAGTATCTGTACGGAGGTTACCAACTGCAGACGTGGTTGGCTGTCCTGTCCTTTCTCAGCGAAGGATGGACAGGAATGTCTGGCCTGATAACCTCCTGCTCCCTGTTCTCCCTCTGACCCCCGACCCCAGCAGTGCAGCCTGCTGACAACCACACTTTACCAAAAAAAGGTCCATTTAAGTTCCACTGTTGGTTCATGACCTTTTGTCTTTCCTCCTCTTAGTGCTGTTGCTTCCTCACTAAAAAACAATCCCAAATGTGACTAACATCACCTGACTCTGCTCTACATTATGTGGTAACTTAAAATGATGGTGGATACGGATTAATATCAATCAGCCCCTGGTCTAAAGCAGTGCTCTGATCCCTGATGAGGATTATTGTCAGAGTCTAATAGAGTCTAATAGAATATATGTATCTACCTATACATGAAATACTTGCATGCACTTATGGTCAGTTATGATGATTTCATTGAAACGTTTGGTCAAATTTTCTGTTTCTGCTGGTGGATTTTTTAAAAGGCATAAAATCTAATCTCATATATTTCATTTCTATTTTAGGCAACAACAAAAAAAAATCTATCTTTAACAGTTTTAAAAATTACAATAAAGGAAAGGTAATCGGGCCCGAATTTTCTTTGAGCTGTAATCTTCTATTCGACTGGTCAATTGATTTACTTGATTTGACGGGTTGGTTGCTATAGCACTTGACGTATGAAACCATGCTCTGTTTCTGAGACTGTCATTGGTTCACTGCAGTTCCCAGGTGGCAAAACTCAGCCAATGTGGCGACTGTTGTATTTCATTCAGGATGAGTCTTGTGGTTCAGCACGGTGGTACGGTGGATGGCACTGTCGCCTTACAACAAGAAGGTTCACGATTTGTTTTTCTGTGTTTCCTCCCACCGTCCAAACACATGCAGATTTTTTGGGATTGGTCCGGCTGATAGGACCATAGGGAGAGCGACCTGTAGAGTTGTGTAAGCCCACCTCTCGCCAAATGTCCGCTGGGACTGGCTCTAACTTGCTGAGTGACCCTCTAAGGGTAAGCGGTATTGATAATGGATGGAGGCATCTTGTATCATATTGAAAATATGGACATATGGTTAAAACACTGATTTAAATTTTTCATTTAATTAATTTGTATGCTTTCATGCTTGATTGTGTTTCGGCCTCAAGAGCCAGTGACTTTTAAAATGCAGTATGGTATGTAAATACATACTTCAAATCTAGCTCTCTTCATCAAAGTAATGCAGTCATCACTGGCAGTTATATATATATATATATATATATATATATATACATAATGCCGTCAAGACATACACAACACCGCCAGTTTAGATAAAATCTCTTGATTTGTTTATTTTGTCTGCGGTGATTCAGTTTGATTCATTTTAAATTTATCTCCCACTTTACATCAAATGTCACTTAATAGAGGGCTCCAGTGTTTATGATGTGAAATCCGAAGGTTCTCACTCGGATGTTTGCGTTCTCACGTACAGGCACTCCAGAGTTAAGTGCATGTCTGACTGCAGATTAAGACACTTTTAAAAGACATATTCTCACCTTTTACCACCTCATATGAAGGATTTTGAGATAAGTACTAGGATTATTTTAGCCTTTTGGGAAAAAGGCCCACAGAGCAGCAGGCCTCTGTCACTGGGGCTCAGCAGCTGCTCAGCAGGGCTGCAGAGCTCCTCTGTGGGCAGAGCGGAGGAGGAGAGCCACTGAACTCTGGATGACCCCAAAGACACGCACACACACACACACACACACACACACACACACACACACACACACACACACACACACACACACAGACACACAACTGAACACATCAAATAAATACACTCAAGTGTTTGCCCTTTATTATTCCCTTAGTTATTTACTGTAACCCATGGTTAAATATACATTTGAATTATAGTCATCATTCATCAACTGATATTTATCCTGTTATACTACATCACATACATATTGAGTTCAGCTCTCCATCATAATTAATATGTTTGATATATTGGTAGGCTACTGCTGATGTTTTAATATTAAGTTGAAATTTTATTATAATGCAAATTAAACTATTAAGTTTGTTGTTTTAGTCAACATAATAAAACAATGATAATAGTAAAAACTTTGTTCAGATTAGAATCAATGAGCATGGCTGGAGTAATTGAAACTAAATAAAATAGAATGTAAGAAATATATTCAATTATTTCTACCAACATTATATGTAATGCATTAGACTAAAAAATATGATACCACGCCATAATAACATACCAAAACATAATTTCACTATTAATTCTATGTATACGTAATATGTTGTTTCAATTCTTCAGTAAAATCAAAGCCTAAAACAATTATGTAATTGTTGTTTAATGACATACCACTGCTGGCCTATATTTTTTTCTTTGTAGTACATATGATAAAATCATGAAGAACATAAATGTAGCAATAGTTTTCAATACAATAATAATATTCTCTTAGAGGTCAGCTTCTCTTTTCCTTGGGCAGATTCATCAAGAGACTTGCTCCTCTGAAGTTAGATTTACAGAAGCTCTCAGAAGAGCACACGCATTCACATAACCTACTTTAATAAATAATTCATTTAAAAAAAAAAAATTTTTTATATATTAGGCTATATATGTTATTGTTAATCTGTCTCTCCTGGGCATGTGGACTTTGTATTGTCTAATGTTTCCAATATTTTGTGGTCATTGCACGGTCAATACACAACAACCCAACAATCTTTTCATAACAAAGAAATTATAATAAGTATAACACTTGATGAAATGGAATGAAACCAACCTAATCTAAAACATGTTAATGTAGATCTACACTGAAAAGTGCAAAAAGAAAGTAAAGATTGAAATGATTTCAAAGTAGATCAACGTTGGTTGTTTGTTTGTTGGTACCATTAATAAAAACAAAAAGGTTCTGTGGGCAGATGACTCCTCTCAGATTATTGGAGGGCTGCTTGTCTCCCCCACCCCTCCCTGTCCTCTCTGTGCTCGACCATGGACCACCCTGGGACCTCCTTCTCTCCCCTGACTGTCGGCGCCTCATTCCAGATGTTTCAGATCTGGATCTTTGTTCTCCAGGAGTGTCAACTTCCTCCCGGTCTCTCTCTCCTGTTGTGTGTTTGTTTCTTTCACCTTTATGTGAGGATTGTGTGCTCAGTGTTGCCTCCTGTGTGTTTGTGTGGTCCGTCCTCTCTCCAGGTGTTCATGGTGTAGAGGACGTCATGTGGCTCAGCTTGACTGATGTCCTTGCACAACATGTTCCATCAGTCTATTGTTGTACCGATTGTCCATAATGTCTGTTTCTGTCTGTCATTGTTGTGTCACGATGTGCGTAAAATAATGTAGTTCTGTGGAAATGTTTAGCTTGGTAACAAAAACTAACTAACTAACTAAATCTATGTGGTTCTGTTCATCCACTACATGTCTGTGTGTTGTGGCAGATGGATCTAACCTCAGGGATTTGTTTTGTTTTTTAGGATGCTGTCGTATACTTAACAGATTGTTTAGACCCTTAAAGTAAATGTGTGATTTGTAAATTGGCCTCTAAATTGACTGTAGCCACTCTAGCATTACATTACACCTACAAATTAAAGATAGATACAGGTATCTGCATCGAAACCCAATTTAAATGGTAAAGGACTGGTCAGAATAAGATAAGATTAAGAAGTCCTTTATTTGTCCGGCAATGGGGAAATTTGCAATGTTACAGCAGCAGAAAGACATCACATAAGTAGCATGCAGTACTTGCGTGAAGGAATATAAAGAAATAGAAATATACAACAATATATAGAAAAAATATACAGTATAAATGTGATTAAACCGGTATATACAGTGTAAAGGAATATATTATGTGTCAGAATATGTACAGTAAATGGATTGCACATAACAGTTTATATTGCACAGAAATTTTTTACAAATGAGTATAGTATAGTGAATATTGCACAGTTGAGAATATTAAAGTGACAGTCCATAGTGGTGGTGCATGTACTTTTACTTGGAGCAGAGCTGGTTGTACAGTCTCGCTGCTGCAGGAAGGAACGACCTGCGATAGCTCTCCTTCAGACACTTAGGGTGGGTCAGTCTGTTGCTGAAGGAGCTGCCCAGTGCTGTGATGGTGTCCTGCAGGGGGTGGGACTGGTTGTCCATGAGAGAAGACAGCTTCGCCATCGTCCTCCTCTGTCCCACCCCCTCCACTGGGTCAAGCAGGTATCCCAGGACCGAGCTGGCCCTCCTAATCAGTCGGTCCAGTCTCTTCCTGTCAGCAGTTGAAATGCTGCTGCCCCAGCAAACTATTCCAAAGAAGAGGGCAGATGCCACCACAGAGTCATAAAAAGTCTTCAGGAGTCCCTGCACTCCAAAGGACCTCAGTCTCCTGAGCAGATACAGTCTGATTGGTCCAGTCCAGTTTATTGTTCAAGTGAACACCCAGGTACTTATATGAGGTCACTGACTCTATGTCCCTTCCCTGGATGTTCACCGGTATCGAGGGGGAGCGTCTGCGCCTGCGGAAATCCACCACCAGTTCTTTGGTTTTCCCCACATTGATCTGGAGGCAGTTCCGCTGGCACCAGTCCACAAAGTCCTGCGTCAGTCCTCTGTATTCCCCGTCGTCCTCGTCAGTGATGAGGCCGACAATTGCAGAGTCATCAGAGAACTCCTGCAGGTGACAGGAGGGTGAGTGGTAGAATTGAGGGAAGGGTGAATGCAGCCAAACACACAAATATTATTGTTAAAAACTAGTTCCAAAGTGCACGCCTCCGGAGACTGGGGGCCAAGGTTCACATTTTAGTCTGACAACAACATGATGCATACAGACAAGACGCTGATGCTGGAGTGGCTTCAGGAGAAGTCTCCAACTGTCCTTGAGTGGCCCTGAAAAAGTGCAGCAACTCAAACTCTAAATGTGTGGAAAGACATGAAGGTAGCAGCTCACACATGTTTCCCATCCACTGTGGCTGATCTGGAGAGGATCTGACAGGAAGAATGGGACAAAGTTCCCCCGAATCCAGGTGTCAAGCAAAGCTTTGTGATCGCTGCCAAACGGAGCTTCTGCACAGTGCAAACTTAAGATACTTTTGTCATTAACATTTTGCAGTTTTTGCTTTTTTTCATAAATAGGAACTTGTTGTCTCTTTAACAAAATTTTAATTAAATACTTTCCGAAGCCACTGTAGTTCTATCATGCATATTTGTATCAGGCCTGTGGCTGTGGGACCTAAACATAATGGGTACAAGAAGCAAGTCCCAGTAATGTAAATCATTCAATTTGAAGGTAAAGACAAGATGTTTAAAGGTTAGGTATAGGTTTACATTCAGGTTTAGGTAGGTAGTAGTTATGGTTTTATGGTTGAGGTTTGAGTAAGTCTCCAGGAAATGACTGTAAGTCAATGTAATGTCCTCTGAAGTCATGTAGATATCAGTGTGTGTGTGTGTGTGTGTGTGTGTGTGTGTGTGTGTGTGTGTGTGTGTGTGTGTGTGTGTGTGCACGTGCATATACATATGGCTGCATGTGATCGTGCACTCATGTATGTAATTGAGACTCTGAACTCTTGAACTGTAGCGGCACCACTTTATCATTCACTACTCATTGTGAGGGCATGAACACACACACCCACACACACACACACACACACACACACACACACACACACACACACACAGACAGCCCTGTGTTGAACTTGAGATGAGTTATGGAAAGGAAAACAGGAGTTAGGGGTCAGACTGTATGAGGTCAACCTGGAAGAATCTCTAGTCTTCCTCAAGGTCTCTCTCTCTCACTCACTCTCTCTCTCTCTCTCTCTCTCTCTCTCTCTCTCTCTCTCTCTCTCTCTATCTATCTGTCTTCCTCCTCTATCTCCCTCCTTTCCTTTTGTTTTCTCCCCAACCACAACTTTTTCTTTTAGTTTTTTGTTTAATCTTATCTTTAATCTTCTCACATTATTTTCCAGTACAATGTGGAGTATTTGTATGTGTGTGTGTGTGTGTGTGTGTGTGTGTGTGTGTGTGTGTGTGTGTGTGTGTGTGTGTGTGTGTGTGTGTGTGTGTGTGTGTGTGTGCTGTCTGGGCATTTTAGGATTTATGTGTCTGATTACACGGGGGTAATAACCTACATTGTAAAGTGTTAACATTTACTGTATTATATTACTTCTTTGTAATAGTTGTTCTGATTTAACGTAAATGCCATAAAAATAAATCTAATTACTTCTGTTAATAAATATGAACCATATATATGAGTTGCAATCCATAAATAAATATTATTGGAGATTATAGATATTTTTAGTATTTAATGGTTTAATGGTCTTCAATGTCAAATTGCATTGAGTTCAATGTAAAAAAAATATGAAAACATACACGTCCTGTTACTGAATGTAAGTAAAGTATTTGTTTTTGTGCATGTATTGACAGTAAGTGTTTGGCAACTTTTACTGCCAGATGTTGTAGGCCCACTGTTTTTTATAGTTTTTTCCCAGTATGCAGGACAGTGTGTAAAAAACACAAGTTTTAGAAACAGCAGGACTGGAGATTTCTGCAAAACACTGGGTTACATTCAATTACAACATCTCTTTACATCCAGTGATATAATGTTCTTTATATCTCCTTCATCTGTTCATGGCTTATATGCTGTGTGTTAAGGTCAGACAAATAAAACACTTGGCTGGTATAAGTTCAAATTTGTGGATATAATTACCACTTGACACCTGATCAACTCAATTTGCGTAAAAAGTCACTGTTTAAGTCAAATCTCGGTACAAAGGCATGAATCGGTATCTTTATTTAGTAAGTCACACTTTCAATATCAATATCTCCAGAGTTTAATGTAAATCGACATTCTAATGTTCCACTCGGAAATATATTAAAAATTATACATGTTGTTATAGATTCTACCTGACAAGTAGACAGATTTATTATTAATAATAATAATAATAATAATACATTTAAATTGTAGAACATTTTCCAAGGAACTTAAAGACACTGAACATGTGATTTATCAGAAAGACACTAAAGACAAAAGAAAACAACTAAATATAACTAATATTTTCTCGTCTTTTTTGGCAGAAAATCTCCCATCAAATGTATTCTGAAGATGATAGGACATATCAGCCTCTTACTAAAGGATGTGGAGATGAGCTCAAATGTTATTGTTCAAAGGTTTAATGAAAAAGATAAAAATGTATTGTTTGTAAGAGTGTGTAGACTCTGTTCTACCACTTTAAAGTCAGATGTGATACCCCCCCCCCCCCCCCCCCCCCCCCACCCCCACACAACAATTCCTTCATCGGTGGTGACCATTTGCATTGGACAGACATTACAAGGTGCAAGATTTGACACAATTGTTAACGATACTAAACTTGCTCATGCACTAGATTCTATAGTTATCATTTCGGCCCACTGTCCATCAGAGCAGTGGAGACGTGTGTCACGCTGAATGTGAAGAGGCCTTAAAGCCAGGGTAAGTAATCCTGAAAAAGCTAGAGAGAGCAGGCTACACTTTGAAAGTATTGTACTAACACATCCCCACCCCACCCCCCTGGCCTCTCGTCAAAGCTACACCCCAAAACACATGAATGCACACTTGCGGCTCCCTTGCTAACTTCTGAGCAGCGGTCTGCTTCAGCTGTGTATGTCTCTCTGGCTTGTGACGACTCCGGTCCCGTGCAGAGAGAACACCAGCGGACAGGTCACTTAGTCACAAACAGCCAGAGAATCATTTGGTCCCAATGAAATGATTGTGTTCATCACAGTCATGTGAAGTCCACACAGACTATATTTCTATAATATACATCTTTGATCTCCACATATTTTGATGGTGAAGACGATGATGATGATGATGGGGAAGAGGAGTGTGTTCTCATGTTTAAATATCCCAGAGGCTCTCCAAAGGTCAACAAGTCAGCAAGCCACCCGCAGAGCCCCGCTACATTCCTGACTGTAGTCCTGTGTGTGTGCGTTTGTTTGAGTGTGTGTGTGTGTGTGTGTGTGTGTGTGTGTGTGTGTGTGTGTGTGTGTGTGTGTGTGTGTGTGTGTGTGTGTGTGTGTGTGTGTGTGTGTGTGTGTGTGTGTGTGGAGGAGGGTCATCCAGAGGCCGTGCAGCCAAGTGAATGCTAGAGAGCTTGCTATTGAAATGGATGAGGCTCTGTGTGTGTTGTTTTCCGTCAAACGTTGTGTTGCTGTAATCCATAAGGACAAAGACAAACCGGCTCCTTTCATCATATCCTTGATCATTTCCTCTCTCCCTCTTTCACCTTCATCTGCTGCCTCCACCTCTTGAGGGAGTGAGGTGCACATTTCTGCATCATAGTCCGACTCTTTGATTCGGGTTCCCTCCTCCTCTAAGTCTGTGTACTGTGCTGTGTCACCATTCCAGCTTTTTCCTATTTTTTTCTACATGCAACATGGTTCTGGATAGAGGAATGTCAAGCCTTCATACGAACTTCTCCGCCATTTGTGTGAAACTCAGCCCCAAACCCACTGACTCCTCCTGAAGATTCAAATCCTTCAAAACACCTCTCAAATATATTGTGCAATCAAAATTACATGATAATTAAAGGTTCACTCAGAGAAAATTGACTCATTGTAACATCACTCAAACTTGGTTATGTGGTTTAAAAGCAGGAAGCTACATGTTTAAATGATTCAAATTGAACAACAGTGTAAAATGTCATCCAGCACCAACATGGTTTATTACTATTTGACTCTTTTCATGGAATTTGATGATGGTAAAAATATGAATTTAAATTACTTCTTTAATATTTCATAACCCCCTCTCCTCTGATCTCTCGGCTGTGACCACATTAACCTCCTGATGGTTCCTTTACTCTGGTCGGCCATTTCAGCAAAAGGGCCCAAGTTGTGCATATTATAAATTACACACAAATTAATTTCGGGAATTTGACACATGAACAGACCTAAACTGGGTCCCACCTTCTCAACAGGGTCTCCATATCAGGTAATAAAGCAAGACTCACTTTTAACTATGTGCTTTAGTGCTGCATGTTTATACTTTTCAATTAATCACATTACCACATATTATCTAACAGACCAGCTTTTGGGGCCTCTGGAGTTCTGGGGTCCACATTTTCCAATGCTGCTAACCTTCCCTGAGTGCAACAATCATAACCTTCAGTATCTCAGAGTTCCAAGCTGTTGTTGTTATTCTGAACCGCTTTCATACTTCCTTCATATAAGGGCAGCAACGTTAACGTATACGTGAGGCATGAAGTTATATTTCGTCAAATTAAGTGGAACTTCACCCCCAGGTTCATGGTGAAGTGTTTCAGCCTGGAAATTCCAAAATGCCTTGAAAACGCAGTGGTGGGAGGCCCCACACCAGCCCACCCCCAACACACACATACCAGACACTATTTAACTTGCTAAAGCTTTGTTATCTACATTGTGCAGCTATGAGCTGCGACTTCAGCAGCAGCACACACACTTTTCTACAGAGTTGTTATATGTAGTAGAGGGGTCTTGCTTCTGGAGTTTCCTGACCTCCAAGGCCACAGTGGTCCCAACCTGTGTGAACTGTTCATACAGGAAGGCGGCTGTCTTAGCCAGCATTTCAAACAATGTGGGAGAGAGAGACAAGGAGCAGGAGAGGATGGGCCACGTCTCTGAATGCAGCCTTCCTGATCTCAGGAGCAGTTGCTGGTGGGGGGGGGCACCCACCTTTGATTACAGGGTGTTAACCTTTTCAAATGTGTATAAATGCCATGAGGTAAACATTGGCCCTGCAAGATTCAAGTCGGTTCAAAACACTGGTTGGTGTTATGAGCCGTATTCAAACCATAGATTTTTCACAGATTTGGTAATAAATGTAATTTTAAAACCAGCAGTTGTGTATTTTATCAAACAGCAGTCAAATAACTTAATTTACAGCTGAAGAACACATTTAAGCGTGCATCATCTATTGAATTATTCACATGATAAACTGATAATATAGTAAACAGTTGCTGGTCAGTTTGAATAGAGAAAAAAAACAGGACATCTGAGCAGAATTGACAGAATAATCTTTACTTGAGGTAGCTCGCAGTATCAAAACACAGACAGACTTCATGATTGGGAGTTTCTAAGGCAGCAGAGCTACTAACATTCAGTCAGTGTGCCCTCCTTTAAACAACAGTCTTTTAAAGAGATGCCAGTCACAGCAGTTCACAGTGTGCGCGCCAACATTTCACCTGACAACATTACACATATGAAGAAATGTGCTCCGAAATGATGTTTAGAACATTTATCCTGTAGAAGATAACATGTCGTTCACCTCGCTGTTTCTCTGAAATAAATTGTTCTGACACCTCTGTTAACTGCACTTACTTTTGTTGGATTTGCAGAAGTCCGACTCGGTTTAAGAGTAAAAAACATTACTTTATTGTGATTTTGTCAGGTTCAAAGTATCACGGCCCTCAGCAGTAACAAGACTAAATTCCCCCAGGGGAAAACACCCCATTCAAATCGACACCGTTTCCCATATTCTACAATCAACAACATAAAATGGATCCAATAATTTACTCTCATGGGAGAAAGGGCAAGTAGTAAAAATAGAAATTGCCCACGTTCCCTCCTCAGCAAGGAGACATTTGTATCTGATGGGCCTTGTCAGTAGTTTTATTTAATCATGGACCCTCCCCCCCTCCACTTCCACACATTCACACACACCATCACACTTACTCACATCCCAAATAAAGCCCTGAGTGTCTGTAAAGGCATCGCAGCCTTTGTGTCATCATCCGTAGAAACTAAAGGGAACGGAATATTCCATTGAGCTTATTCCCCCTGACCACCCTGTCTCCATCTGAAATGTTACCCTGTAGTCACATAGTGCAAAGGCCATAGCTGTGTGGACTGAAACATACACACAGAACACTTGAAACATTCAAAAATAAAAAATATATAATAATATTCATAAACGTTTTTAAGAAAACAATTGCAGAACAACCAGATAGAACACAAACGTGTATTTTTGCCATCAGAGGCTCCCTGTATCTCTAACCATAAATTCCATGTTGCTGGTAACTTCATGTTTAAATGAATAATTTGAATGAAAAACTCAACAAAAAAAAAAAGGTAACATGCTATCTACCTTAAAACCCCAGTACCAGCAGGTTGGCTCTGTAATTCAGACATGCCAAAGTGCATCTTCCCATCATCAGGGGATCCGTCTGTACCCTGCACACCAGTAACATCTGGAGCCTATTTCACCAGTTTACTCTTTAAATAGCCCCTGAAATCCCAATTCAGGAATGAATTGAAACTGGAATATAAAAGGTGTGTCAATCCAAACATGCAGTAACCTCAGAGTTTGGTTCTGGATAAACAGCAGAACCTTCATAACACCCGACAGCAGAGGTCATGACCTCCGTGGAGTTGGTTATAGTTATTTAGCATCACCTGCATGGAGCACACTCTGACTTGTGTTGGTTATAGGTCACAGTTATTCATGACACAGCACATACTCCTAAAAGTTCACTGTGTGTGTGTGTGTGGGGGGGGGGGGGGGGGGGGGGGCGCTCAGCAATAGTCCAGAACAAATAGTTTGATCAAGAGTACATGAGGTATCAGTCCTCCAGCATGGAAACATCTTCTCTATGTGTAAAACTAAGGCCTATAAAAAGTCCAGGTGAAGAAGTAGAGATGCCAAAATGAATTGTGGGACATGTAGGACATCATTCACTAAGCTCAAGTGGATGATGGACGCTGATTATTACTCCTCTGGTATTAGCACATCAGAACGAATGTATTAGACAGTGGATGGCTCAGTAGAATAAGGCTGTATGTAGGTCAACAGTCACAATCGCACTCTCTCCGACTACGTCTCCGGGCTCGGGGACGCGCCTGGAGACGTGGACGCGGAGGATTGGTCGGTGTCCTCCAGGTCCTTGTTGAAGCCTCCGCCGGTACCGGAGGAGGAGGAGTGGGCCGTGGCGGACGCGCCCTCCCGCTCGCGCTTCTTCTGCTTCATGCGCCGGTTCTGGAACCAGATCTTCACCTGCGTCTCGTTCAGCTCCAGCGTGGCCGCGATCTCCACGCGGCGTGCGCGCGTCAGGTACTTGCTGAAGTGGAACTCCTTCTCCAGCTCGGTCAGCTGCCGCGTGCTGAAGTTGGTGCGCATGGCGTTGTTGTGCACGCCCGCAAGGCCGAAGTCCGCCACTTTAACTAAGGGAGAGAGAGAGAAAGGGGGGGGACACTGTTATTAATGTGCGTCTGTTTGTACAAGTGACAAATAAATGATACATGTGTTATATAAATGTGTGTCCGAACACGTGCCCTCGTTTCGACACGGTACCCTGCAGGAAATAGACCGTTCCTTGAGTAGAAGTCTCTTTCTTTTGGATTATGGATTATGATTAAATCTAGATCACTAAAATATACAATATACCTGCCCACATATTTTACTGGTTATACTTCCGTCAATACAATTATCCCCGCTGCTTCCAGACATTTTCTATTTCTACAAATACTCTAAACATTGATACACGTTCTTATACATGTAAATATGTATATTTTGTTGAGGTGCTGTGTTACACGTGGCATCTATTGCACTTCTCTCCGTCCTGGAGAGGGATCCCTCACATGTCATTCCTCTGAGGTTTCTATGGGGGTTTTCAGTTTTTTTCTGTTTGTAGTTTTCCCTCAGTGTTGTGGAGAGTTAAGGACAAAGGATGTCGCGCCAAGTTTAAGCCCTACGAGGCAAATTTGTGAATATGGGCTACACGAATAAAAATAGATTGATTTTTATTTGCCGTTTGATCGCTGGTGTCCAGTTATTAATACTAATTTATGAATCTTAACAGTTTGGTGCCTTTAGCGCTAAAACCAAGCTGGAACAACATGTGTTGCGTTATCTGCTCCACAGCTATCTGCAGACGAACACGTCACACAATGGGAATAAGGGAAAGAGAGACAGAGAGAGAGAGAGAGTGCGAGTGTGTGTGTGTGTGTGTGTGTATGTGTGTGTGTGTGTGTGTATGTGTGTGTGTGTGTGTGTGTGTGTGTGTGTGTGTGTGTGTGTGTGTGCGCGCGCGCGAACTCGTGTATGTGGCGAGGGGGGTTAAAAGATAACAGACCAGGACAGATTTCCCAGGGCAAACTAACCCGTCTGTTATATCCATTTAAAAAAAGAGAGAGAGAGACACAAAGAGAGAGTGAGGAGGAAAAATAAAACATATCAGGGAGGATAGAGTTGACTGAGGTAGACCTGCTCACACCACACTCACTGAGCCATATGCCTTAATTTTATCTCATTAAAAAATGAAATGTCCTTATTATAAAAGTGGATTTTTACTTGACGAAACAGCAGTTACAGTTTTATAACCTACAGGCGTTAGAGTAACCTGTACTTCAGTTGAAAATATATTTGAAATAGTCTCTAAATTGTATTTTCGTTAAAACTATGTCCTAATAAAACCATGTTATACCTGATGACGGTTGATCAGCCAGTTTGTGTTGAGGACGTGTGATTTTAAAATTAATTAAAGGCCTACGTCTTTTTCTCCCTCTTCTTTAGAGTTAAAAATGTAATTTATATGTTGTCATTGATGATTAAAATATATTTAAAAAAAACATAGATTAGATGAAACAAATGTGTGTGTTGGGTGTGTTTACAGTAACCTGTGTTAATACTTGATGAAATGGCTACGACAAATGAAAAGAAGAAAAAGAGCTGTATGAAAGTAAAAACTAATAATTTAGAAAACAGAGATATTTTACAGCAAAGGACTGCAAGAAAAATGAAATATCGTTAAGTTGCTTTTTAATAAAATTCAGTTTCATTTCGTGTTGCTGACTATAGGCGTTTTCTTTTTTCGTCTGATCTATTTATAAACACTCGGCCCTTCCTAAAAACAATGTCATGTCAGCCACGATGATAAATGTATAAGAGGCCACATCCTCTTCTGCTGGAAACCTCACACATGATATCAAAAGAGTGATCGATCATGCTCGACATGATAATGATTTGAATATAATCTGAGAGAAGCACCGGTCCTCTCCTACCTGTTTTAGGCGGGTTCCTCTTCACCTTCATCCAGTCGAAGGTCTGTCCCTGCCCGGCCTGCTGGCCCTCCTCGTCCCCCCTGTCCCGGTCCTGAGAGACCGGCAGCTCCCCGTGACCTCCCCCGTGAGGAAGCCCCATGTAGCTGGCTGCATCCAGACCCCCGCCGAGCTGCTGCTGGAACTGTGGCCCTGCCAGAGCGCCCTGAGGCCCGCAGTAGGCCCCTGCCAGGGCCCCGTAGCTGGGACCGACGGTGGAGGCCGAGCTGGGGAAGGTTGATTGATGATAGTAGGTGGAGGCCACAGACTCCTCCATGAAATACTGAGGGGGAGCGGTGTTGGCTGGGCCCGTCGCGGAAATATACTCCGAGTTTGTGGAACACACCTGACCCGCGTAGGCCCCGGTGTTAGCGTTATTCCCGTTGTTGTAGGGATGCAGTATTCCGCTCTGCAAGCTTTGAGTTTGGTGCAGGTGATGGTGGTAGCCGCTGTGCGTCTGCTGATGCTGTTCATGATGATGATGATGAGGATGCTGATGGGTCGACCCTGTGGCCGCATGGACTCCTTCAACGCCGCTGCCGGCTCCGGTGCCCGCGTACAGCCGTCCGTCCCCGGTGTAAGTCGTGCTGTCCCCTCTCGTTCCATTAACTGCAGACGAGGAGGCGGCGGGGCCCGCGTGGAAGGCGCCGGAGGTCACCGGGAAGCTCTGGGTCTGGTCCAGGGGATGGTGAAGGTGATGCAGATGGTGGTGGTGGTGGTGGTGCGCAGGTTTGGGCGCAGAGTAGGCGCCGGGGCCCGGTCTGTTACAAAAGGAGTATTCCACAAACGAGTTCATGTTGTCCATGCAGACAGAGGCCCAGTGGGACTGAGAGGAGTCAGAGAAGCAGGAACCCAGAGACCAAGTTTGTAGAACTTTGTAAGAATAACATCAAAAATCGAAAAATCCCATCAATAAAGTAATTTGAGTCAAAGATGTAAAATAGAACAGATAGTAGGATGTGGAGTCATACGGCAGAACGAAAGTAAATCATGGAAACATCTCAAACTAAACCTCCAGAAGAAAACAAAGCTGGCTTTTTGTGAGGGGGGGAAATGAAAAAAATCCGCGAATATAAAAAATGTCAGCCAAATGAAAGAAGTAAAGAAAAGAAAGAGCAGAAGTTCCAGTGTGGAGGAAAAGAAAGTGGCGGCTGCACTAACAGCTCCGCTGTGATGGAAGGCCTGTCACCAGCTCCACTCACACTGCGTCTCCGACGGGTCATCGGTGACAGCGGAAAATTACGCGAGAGGACAGGGAAGAGTCAGGTTACCTCTTCACCTCCACACAGGTTACACACTGTGTCCCTCCATTCTGTCTTCCTCAACCCGAAGACTCGCTCCTTCCTTCTCCGTCAATCTCCTCCTCTTCCTCTCTTCTCCTCGTACCTCTGTCGCGCGTCACGTGGCTTAATGTGCGTCCACTGTGGTGACCGTAGGCCAAAAGTTGTCAGCCGGTTTGTGTGTGTGCGTGTTTGTTGGTGTGTGTGTGTGTGTGTGTGTGTGTGTGTGTGTGTGTGTGTGTGTGTGTGTGTGTGTGTGTGTGTGTGTGTGTGATTGGAGGACACAGGAGGCTGGAAACCTTTCGATTCAGGAGAGCGGAGTTTGCGCGCACACTGGCGTTTGTATTGGCGCACGCGCCTCATCCATCACTCGCCGTGACATTAGCGCGACAAAGAGACTTCAATCAAATCGGCCCATCAATCTGATATCAGCACGGATCTGTCAGAGCAAAGAGAGAGGCAGAGAATAAAAGAGGGGCTGTGAGGCGGCCTGCTGCTCCCAGTCCTCCCCCCTGCAACATGCTCCCACAAATAACACGGCACAACATAAACCAATGTACTGTACATTGGTGCCGTGGTCAGTCCTATCACTGGGACTCCTTATCACCAGTACACTCAGTGCTGCTGCCACAGAGCAGTCAGCCTCAGTCACCCCACATTCCTCAAAGTCCTGCAGCTATAACATCACTGTTCAAGTGACAGTGTTATTTATTCAAGGATCATTCTGCTTTACTACGTCTGGGTTCTTGGGGCAAGAAAAAGAAGCATTGTCACTGCTGCTGAATTTTTCCAGACACATACGTTGTATCTTCTCCTACACGTCACTCAAAATATGCTCTAGATTTCAGATGAAGCGCCATCTTTGAAACGATGGATGCAAAATGTAACAAGTAGGACGGCATTTCAGTCTTTCAGCTCTGAGGGAGTCGTCTATCTAAAGAGAGCAAAGTCTTGGAAACTTACTGCGACCTGTCCGCTCAGAAAAGCCCAAAGAGAGGTTTTCATTCGCGACTCAGATCTGTACAAACAGTTGTATGTCGTTGGCAAAACGTTGCATTGCTGTCATTTAATGTGTAGAGAACAATAATAGTATTGTAAAGCCACCATAAACAAAAATAGAACAAAGGTATTAAAATACTTAATTTGGATACGAAACTGACCACACCAGAAACGTTGGTTATTAACGCCATGAAAACTGCTATGCAAAAATAGAGCAAGTATCAACGTCGATGAACAACGTGTGTCTGCAAACTGAGATGGATGTTTACAACAAACTTTGGCAGTAATGTTACAGTTCACCTTCATTATCTGTCCCAGATCCATGGATTTAACTAATCTCAAGGTTTCTGTCTCTCGCTCATTGTGGACGTCCTCCTGAATTCCTAGATATGAGCTATTTCTTTTTTTACTTCCAAGAATGGTGAACAAACCTGCCTTCGGTCTCTTTTAAAGATCCTTGTCTGTTTGTGCCTCGCAACCGTTTCCCCATCAGCTCAGAACTTCCCCTTTTCTCCATCCCCTCTTTTACTAACACCGATCGACACTTTCAAAATTATTGATTTGACTTTATCTCTTCGTGGTGCCTTCTCCTTTCAGAAGGCAGGAAATCCTTCTATGGATCAAAAGGTTTCCATTGATCGTGCAGAGCGATACAGAGAGCTAGATCGCAGGGACTTTTGGGAATCAGTTTACTTTTCAACAATTGGATTGCGAGGCCATAGATTTCGGATCTGCCGGGCGTGCACGTGCGAGTGCGTGCGTGTGTTTGCTAATTGAATGAATGAGCTGATCTGTTATAGAAATGAGGTTAAAGCAGACAGGAGGCCTTCTGGTCGACCAAACCCTGCCGGTCCGGCAGGACAGGAAGCAGGGAACGCCTTGACAACAACACAATGTACTTTCTGTGTGTGTTCGTGTGTGTGTGTGTGTGTGTGTGTGTGTGTGTGTGTGTGTGTGTGTGTGTGTGTGTGTGTGTGTGTGTGTGTGTGTGTGTGTGTGTGTGTGTGTGTGTGTGTGTGTGTGTGTGTGAATGTGTGTGTAAAACAAAGGCCTGCAACATGATTGAACTCTTTACAAACAGCATAGCTTTTTGTTTAATTTTACTTTTTGGAAGAATTTTTTTCCTTGTACCACTATGCAGATTTCTTTCTTTCTTTCTTTCTTTCTTTCTTTCTTTCTTTCTTTCTTTCTTTCTTTCTTTCTTTCTTTCTATTACATGTAGCTCATGAAGTGTTTCACAGTTGGGACTCTTTGCCGTTCGTTAGCCCCCACCTCATTTCAACTGCCTCCAATGAACCCATCATCCATTTCTCCCCTCAGGACACCGTGTAAAGGGCCTGGCAGCAGACGTACCGTCATCCGCAATCAGAACAAGCAGCGTGGGCGTGCAACAAGGACTGAGGTTAATGATCAGTGAGGGGCTGAAAGGGTGGAGAAGGAGAGCGAGTGGGCAGGAAGTCTGCAGAAACAGACTGGGACAAGAAGAAGATTAAATGACACCCACGTGGCTGTCAGGGTGGTGGAGATACTACAGGAGAGTGGACGAGAGTGAGAGAGGTCAAATGGTCAGAACTGTCACTTTGTAAATTCATGCAGTAATTCAGTTGTCCTTTAGCACAGGTATTATACTGTTTCTCATTTGCACCAGATAATAATATGTAATCTGTGTCTGGATACTTTATTTGTACAGAGACCTCTGATGGGAGTTTGTCAGATGAGATTAGAAGGATTTCATCACAGCAGTGCTTTCTGAATTCTTGCTGGTTAACATGTAGCTGTTTTAATCACTATTTTATCTTTATTCAGAACAGAACAACATGCAAGTGAGACAAACGTCATTTTGGCATTAAAACACTATCTGTTCATCTATATATCTGTTATCACTAACTTCATCTGTAATCACACTAACACTACAGTTCCCTTTGTAAACTCAGCTGTTAAGTGAGTCCTCCTCAAACAGTTCTGCAATATACTGTCACTTATTATTGTTTGTGTGCTGGACATTTTGTGCAGAGCTTTTTATAAACAGTCTGTGGTTCAGGGTGAAGTTAGAAAACTTTGTGTCCATCCTACCTTGTTTATCTGCAATGAAGATTTTATGGTCAATGTTTTTTTTATAAAATGAAACAGAATTTACTTTATTACTGTTCACATGTGTTTGAATGATTTACTGAACTGCTGTTATCTTTTGAAACATTGCATGTCGACTATTTCAGTGCTCTGTTATGCATCAACACAATCTTAACCCAAGTTCACACATTTTCTACATGACTATAATATAAAAGCTCTGTAATTCGTCTCGCCATTAAGAGTGGCAGCAACAAAACAAACATTATGCTTTAACTTTGTAGACAAATTGCAGTAAGGGGTTCTAACTGTTCTAGATTTTAATGTAGAAATCTTGAGAAAATTAAAGGGAATATATGTTAAACTTTCATTATGGTACTCATAACTTGCTCCTATTAAATTGTATTAAAATGTATCCATTAACTTGCTCTTGACGTATTATTTAAAAAATCCTTAAAATGGAGCAAATATAAGAAAACATATATATAATATTCCATTTCATTATACTTGATAATGTGAAGTTATAAAGTGATAATGGAAAGCAAAATCCTTTTTTATTTATTTTATCAAATGTCCATAATAAATTGCATTACATGACATATCATTTAGCTGGTGTTTATATCCAAAGCGACTCACAATAAGTGCATTCAACCATGAGGGTACAAACCCAGAACAGCAAGAATCATGTAAGTACAATTAGTCTTCAATAAAGCCAAACCACAAGTGCTACATGTTAGTGCAATATATAAGTGCAACTAAACTTTATTTATTTAATATAAACACCAGAGTTGATGATGGTTATTGGACATCATCTTCTTAACCAAGGTGTAGTCGGAAGAGATGTGTCTTTAGTCTGCAGCTGAAGATGTGTAGACTTTCTGCTGTCCTGATGTCAATGGGGAGCTCGTTCCACCATTTGGAGCCAGGACAGCAAACAGGCGTGGTTCTGTTGAGTGGCTAGCTGTCCCTCGCAGTGAGGGAGCAGCATTAAACTTTCAACGTCTGTGTTTGACCTCTTTTTTTCGCTCCAAGCACCTTTACCGTAACATTATGAATTAGACGTGCATCAGTTTTCATGCTGATGCTGGTGTGACCGGGTTGTCACAAAAGACGAACCACATGACCGGGAAAGGACATGGTTTGATTCAGATGTTGATTCAAATTCCACACTGCCCTTCCCATGACCTCTTTTGCATGAAAATGTTATTATTGCGAGTATTCCCAAATTGTTATCAGATCTGAATATGCAAATGAGGCAGGCAGAGATGGAATACTTTTCAAAATGAACCTGGCTCTGGAGGGAAGCTGAGCTGCAGGGTGCAGGGCTCAGCTTTACCTCAGCTGCAAATAATGGTTGTTTTTTGTTGTTGTTGCTTTATTAACAATTTAGTCTAAAAGCACCAGATAATAGTGAAATAATCCCATAATACTTTCTAAAGGAGTGTTTGTTTTGCTCGATCAAATTCAAAAAGTTTCAGTATACGTATGAAACAAAGACAAATATGCAGATGTGAGGCTTCAACTGAGGGGAAGGTTTGTTAGTTTTCCTTCAAATGGCAAAATAATCATTCAAATATTTGCCATGTTCATATCTACTGACTGCAGTGTTGTAGTGTTAGGAACAAAACAACAACAAATTTAGATCCCGACTATTTAAAGGGATAGTTCACCCAAAAATTTGGGTGGGTGAAGTGTTCGAGTCAACAAAACCCTTTTGGAGTCTCAGAGGTAAACAGTGTTGCAGCCAAATCCAATACAATTGAAGTAACTGCGGACCACTTCTTCAAAAGTAAAAAAAACAACAGAAAAAAAACATAACATGCCTCCATACTCCATACTTCTCCTGTGGTGTCATCCAAGTGTCTGCAAGCTCCAACATTCAAATTCAACTCAAAACAGCTTCATTTACACCTTGTTTTTAGGTTAAATGTCTGTTTTAGGTTAAATAGCCACGTCAGACTTTGAGCCACGTTCGCACACACCGTTGTTTTTTTACGTTTGAAGAAGTGGTCACCATTTATTTCAATTGTATAGGATTTGGCTGCAACACTGTTTACCCCTGAGACTCCAGAAGTGTCTTGTAGACTCAAACACTGCACCCACCCCTCCATCGGCATAGTGGTGAGTAGATAATGAGTGAATTTTCCTTTTTTTGGTGAACTATCCCTTTTAAATCATTTTATTATATTGTTTTTACCAAATGCCTCAAGAATATCACAACTTCCTAACATGCTGCTGGTTTGCAGGGTCTCTTCTTCTTCACAGACTGACCTTTGCACCTCATGTGGGGTCATCTGTCTTGTCTCAAGTCAGCAGTGGAATTTAAGTATCAGCGAAGACCCACAACATACCAAGACTATCTCTTACTGTTTTTGACTTAGAAACATATTTGTCATGTCCTTCCAGGATGGATCACAGTCCTTGATCAAAGCAGTAATATAAGCAATAACTATTTACATCTGTATGGAATGAACACATTGCTTTGTAGAAACGTGCCAACATGACCGGGCTGAATGTTTTCTTCCTTCTGCTTTCACTGTCTGTCTCACAGTCCAGACGGGTCAGATGACTCCAGAACCAGGAACCTACGCTCCAGTATTCCAGGAAAAGTGTCTGTGCGTGTGTGTGTGTGTGTGTGTGTGTGTGTGTGTGTGTGTGTGTGTGTGTGTGTGTGTGTGTGTGTGTGTGTCTGTGTGTGTGTGTGTGTGTGGGTGTGATATGAGGGGCTTTCTGAAAATCATGAAAGATGATATAGGAGGGAGAGTGAAAGAGAGATGATGAAAGAGTGGAAGAAAGAGGGGTTGTGCATCCAGACTGCCTCCAATCTTACTTCAGCTCTGAAACCTGAGCCACAGATGCAGACACATAAAAGCATCTATTAACTGTTATAAATAACGTCCATGCACACACATCTCAGACGAAAGAGAAAGAGAAGCTGTCAATGCGGCAAAGAGACAACTTCTTTTCTTCATGGTGTTTTTACTGCATAAGATCACATTCGAATGAATAAATCTAAACGTGAAATTAAACTGCATTCAGTTTGGTCAGTGATGTTGTTTGTGTTGTATCTGTTACAGTCTGTCATAATGTAAAGAAGGCTAAGTGGACAGGTAGATCCTCTAAACTGTTCCTTTTTGGTTTTTCACTTAATTGAATTCAACTTCACTAAAGTCGATTATTTATCCAACAGGAGTTTCATGTCTTACAATATTTTTCCATTCCATTTGTTTTTTTTACTACATGATGGAAAGCTTGATGGCAGAAAACACATTGTTTGTTTCTTGTATTAATTCAAGGATCATTGCAGTCTTCTCATTGTTCTGCACATAATGACAGGGAGAAAACCTGTCTAACATTTAGCCTAAGTCGTGTGACTTCTATACATCATAATTAATTCCCTGAATCTATTTCCATTTTGCTGTCACATTACCTAATATCAATACAACAACTTTTCCGCCTATCTACTGTGTAAAAACTGTTTTTGCGATATTTTATATGCTTTTACCCAAAAATATGGTCTCTACCAAACTTTACCCAAATGTTTGGCCTTATGAACATAAAGACACAGTGAATACAGACAGCCACCATCCTACCATTTATACATGTACCACCCCATTCATATGGGACATAATCCAGCCAGCGGCCAGGTTGTCACCACAGTTTTGGTGCAAAAGCAGTTCTGTGAATTTAAAACAGTTTTCAGACATGAACTCTGTAAAATGTCCAGATAACCAGGTCCAGGGATTTTTCCAGAGTTTGTCTTTTACATTTGAAGAATGCAGCAGGAGATTGTCGGAGTCATGTTAGCAACAATAATAACATTTCTAGAATAAGGTGGCTGGCAGGACAAGTTCCTGAAAACTTCTGGAGCAACTGCTTTAGACATTTGATTTCTCAAACACAACCACTCTGGAAAATTTCAGGAGAATGTCCAGACTTGCATGTTGGAGAGCAGCTGGATTTTGTTGGAGACAGGGTTGGCTCAGAATAAAAAGCATTGTGTCCGTTCAGCCTACAGTTTCAATATCTCCAGTTTTCATATGGACTGTTTTACATTGTTACCTTACCAGAACGCTGGCTGTGAACCAGGGTCGTATACCAGCAGGTTCATGAGCTTGACTCAAAAATGTAGCTGATAAGAGACACCAGTCCACATTTATTTCTCTTCAGCAGTAAACAACACATGACTCAAACCATTAACAGCTTCCTCAGACATTCAGGACTACTGACAGTTATGTTAACCACTCTAAAAGCTGACACATCAGATAAGTATAAAGCTACATAAACCAGTTCCGTTAGGTTGTGAGGCACCTATGAGCTGGTTTTATGACAATAATTTACAGACATGAAGAAGCTTATGACATATGACACTCAGTCTGATTATCATTATTCACGGAGGCCTACTAGCACTAAACATCGCCAGCTAAACCATCACAGATGCTCATCTCCTAATATGAGAAACATTTTTGATTAGACTGATGGGTTTGTTATTAGTAACAGCTTACAGCAGATCACTTCATCACTCACTTCCCTCAGATACTGAATGTGCATTGACTCTCACTTTGTAACTATAATGCTGTTAAGTTTATCATGTGTATTTGACTATTCATCCATCTATTATCAAAAGCACTTCAATATCAGAGCTGACATTATGCGAGAGGCAGTTCACCTGCGTACCACAGGGCCGACAAACAGAGACAAACAGCCATTCACACCTACGCTCAGTTTAGCGTCTCCAGTTTACCTAACCCCGATCTGCATGTGTTTGGACTGTGAGAGGAAGCTGGAGTACCGGGAGAAAACCCACACAGACACATGGAGAAAATGCTAAACCCAAACTGAAAGACCCTGGCCAAACCGGAATTTGAAACCAAAAGTAATCAAGTGTTTCCCAGTAAGCTTTGGTGAATCACAACATTCTCATAGCAACAGTCACAACTGAAAACATGTCATGCAAGGAGACACAAGTGGTTTAGAAATAATTCCGTACAGATTTTCCCGTTCATTTCAGCCCAGTGAAAGATTTTTTGACGACAGCATCTAGTGGCCATCAGAAGAACTGGAGCTTGATGCATCTTTATGCTGCGGCTGCAGCCACTGCTTGGGGGCAATATGAAGCTGTAAAATAAATAATAACCAAACACATGTTCAAACAGAGGTCAAAGGTTGGGGTGTCATACTCCTGTGAGCACGGGATGATAATAGGACAAGAGCAGCGCAGAGCGGAGGAGGGAAATCAGAGCTGGAGGAGCTGGCTCGCTACTATCAGCCATCTCTGATAAGCTGCTGTCAGCTCTGCCGCTCTTATCTGCACAACACATTTACACCCGGGCTACGGCAGAGGAGAAGGGCCACGCAGGACAACAACTCCCTCCAGCCAACAGACAGCCCTTCGTATTTTTGTGTGGAACTGTGGGTAAAAGGCGAATCAGTTTAGTGTTGAAATTTAAAAGGTTATGCAGGGAACATTGTGAGAACTGGAGTCCATTCTCTATTTCTTTTCTAGAAGATCCAGAGCATTGGCCTGTTTGTCTCTGTATCCAAAGTCTGTTATATCTTATTCCTCTGAGCCAGAGAGCAATATTTTCCAAAAACTATTAAAACACATCAATGAACCACACTGTACCTCTGGGAGTCATGTTCCTTCATTACCATAGACACTACAGTGTATACACACCATAGTTTATTTTGAGTTAATACCACACACACACACACACACACACCATCCTGATGCCAGAAATACTCACTGGAGAACCAAATAAAGAAATAAAGATTCTTCTGCAAGTACTCCCCAATAAATGCACCTTTTCCTCCTGTTGGTTCAAAGTTAGTTAAAAACTAGTTTTGGAATATTACTGAATCGTTAAAAAAGAAGAAGGAAAATATGTTTATGAGTTGGTTACTTATTTCACAGGAACCGATCGGCTTGGAGCTGCATTCCACAGACAGCCAGAGTGGAGAAGTCTAAAGGTATGAAACCATGGACTAACACGTGTGCTCACATTCAATAGACCAGAAGGTCATAAGGGGCTGTGGGTGTAAACATGGGGAAAAAAAATGTGTTGTCTTCCTCCTACCTCTGTGTGTGTGTGTGTGTGTGTGTGTGTGTGTGTGTGTGTGTGTGTGTGTGTGTGTGTGTGTGTGTGTGTGTGTGTGTGTGTGTGTGTGTGTGTGTGTGTGTGTGTGTGTGTTTACTTGTGTGCTTGTATGAAGACCACAAGACCTCAAAATCCACAAAGAATATTCAAGATCTTCTCTATTTTCTCACCACATTGCTCAGCTACAAATTGGGGATGGGGGTAAAAATGTGTTCACACAGATTTGTAAATTGGGGGTTCATATTTACACATGGCTGAAAAGTATAAAAGTCTACAAAGTTGTTCTACTACAATGAGATGGTTAAGAAGGACCCTGAGACACAGTGTACATGCATCAGACTCAAGAAAACATTTGTAACACAAACACAGTAACACTGCCCCTTGTGTCGTGGAGACTGGAATGATTGTGTTGCATGGGCTAATTTATTGTTTCTATAAAATACTAGATGTAAACATTTTCCATCCAATTTCCTCAGGTCAAAACAATAAACATGAATAGTGACGAAGACCTTGGTTCATGAATTCATTTTATTTAAATCATCCCAACCCTTGATTATAATTGATTCTGTTGAACAAAGATCTCATTCAATCATAGAAATGAATGGCACACTATTGATAAATGTAATGAAAGGGGTAAATGCCAAATATTAACCACGTATTTTTTTGTCATGGCTTTATTGTTTCTTTTCTCAAACAGTACAGTTTAGCTCTAAAGCCGCTGCTGCTGGTTAGTGTTGTGGTGTGAGCTGACCACTCAGCAGTCTGTTTACTGGCTGTTAATTGGTGTAGTTGGATTGACTGACAATTGTCTCTGTTGGTCCCTTGGTAAATAACAGTAAATCCAGTGGAATGGCTCTTTATTGACCTCGGAGACTGCAGGGGTGCATCAACACGCACACACTGATATCTGTTTGGTGTGTATCCTCCATGGCTCCCACCTGACAACTCAATATACAGCACTGCATGCGTGTGTGTGTGTTTGTGTGTGTGTGTATTGATGGGGCCCTCAGAGGCTGGAGCATTGATCATACGTCTCAGAGCAGATGATAACTTAGCTTACTGGATGCTAACAAACACATTATTTACAAACACAACTGAATAAACAGAGCATGGCAGAAATGATGGTGCAGATGTTCTCCTGATGCTGTGACCTGTATCCTTCTGTTTCTCAATCATCATGATTATAGGCTACACAAGGTCAAAGGTCAGGGCCTTGGAAACATGTGCTGTGATGTCAGATATCACACATCTGATCCAAGTACATCATGTCACCATAGTGGCTGGAAATATGGCGACAAACACAATTCAATACGCAACAATTGGTTCTACTGCTGTTGGCAAAGTTTCCCTGTGATGCTACCAGAGCATCCTCCTCTTTGAACTCTCTCTTGTTAAGGTGAGACATGAAATACAAGTTAACTTCAGTTAAGCTTTATTTCACCTGCGAAGGTCCACATCAGTATAGAAATAAAATTTAAACAAAATTACAAAATACATCACAAAAATATGAAATATAAATATCATACATATAAACACATGTACAGGATTAGTAGTGTCATCTCAGATTCAACATTGGTGAATTTTGAAATCCGATATTTGCTTTGCATTTGTGTACATATGTATATATATATCACATTGAAGTATGTTCAAGTGTTCATGTGATATGATTTGTAATGTTGTGCCACGTCATGATTGTCAGCGGAAAAGATCTCACAAGTGGTCAGACAGGTGCAGCACCTTGATACCGCGGTTCCACTCTATGATCACTACTCCACAGACTCTGGCTCCAAATGATGATGTCACAAACGCAAAATTGCAGCATCCATGTATGGCATATTTTGGCATATTTTTTGTACAGCAGGAGTGAGCAGGTGAAGGTGAAGGTGAAGGTGCATCATTCATCTTTATACACATTCATATGTGCACTGTTTGGACAGTCCCTCCTCTCTTGGTATTGTACCTGGTGTAATTATATGGAAAAAGGAAAATAGGTGAAGTATTTGAGTCCACAAAACAAAATAAATAAAACAACAGAAAAAACACAACATGCCTCCATACTCGTTGTTGTATTATGTCTGAAGAAGGACTCACCATTCACTTCAATTGTATTGGATTCTGCTCTAACAAAGTTTACCCCTGAAACTCCAAAAGGGTTTTGTGGACTCAAACACTCACCTACCCCTCCATCGGCATAGGGGTGATTAGATACTGAGTGAATTTTCATTGTTGGATGAACTATCCCTTTAAGATCCTGCCATTTGTCATCATGGCTAATCACTGTATTCATCGGCAGGGCCTACATGAACTTTGGAAAAGAAACATTTCGTTCAAGTGATGGCAGCATAGAGAAAAGCCGTTCAACAACAGAGGAGGAATCTACCCCAAAGTCAAGGTAATTGACAACATATCTTCTTAACATATCTTCATTAGGTTAATAGAACATTTAATTGTAGTTTGATTGTATAAATGTAGGGACAGATGTGCCTCCAGACATACTCCAATAAAGTTACTCAATAAAACTTCAATTTGAACGTACAATTATTAACTTTGTCTACTAGGGGACTCTCAATCAAAACAATCATTGCTGATGAAAGTCTACATGGCATGACTCAGATACAAGTCATGTTCGAGGATGAAGTGATGTATCACAGTTTTTCTACGTAATGAAGCAAATATTAATAAATAATCGAGATCCATTTTGAGTTACCGATACAAACAGCAGAAGGAACAAACAGCCGACTAGCTAACTGGCTAACTGGCTAGCAGTGTCTCTTTCCTTCATGCATCATCTGCCCTGGAAGTTTTAGCAGACACGGGCAAAGCTACAGGTAAAACTGATGTGACGCAATTAAAAGCAGACCAATATCTAACGTCCCATTACCATGAATAAAATTGGGGATTTCTCCGATTTTGAACTTTGATGGAACATTTTTGGATACTGTTAGTACAAAAGTCAACAACATATGTAACATAGATCTAGTCATTTTTTTAATTGTATTGTTATATTGTATGTAATATCATGCTCTCTTTTCTCATCATTTAAAAATTCACAACCCTCAAACACTTTTAAAAATGTAATTACTGGACACAAGGCGTCACCTAGTTCACCGTAAAGTCCCTTCTCAGTGTATTTGACATGGAGATGTCAAGTTTCCGCAACTCACTTGCGTAAGTCACACACTTCCATAACAGTAGTGACGTCACAAATCCTGCTGGTGCATTCCTGTTTCTTAAACTCAGATTTTAAATGACCACTGAGAAACGTCCTCACTCCAGCAGATGAATGTGGAAACAAACGTTCAGCGAAGCTCAAACATCACCGTCAGGCAGCAATACGCAAAGCACATGTTTGAGTGGAGGGGACTTAATTAGAATAGGAGAATTCATTTAGAGATATGAAGAGTCAATTAGAATCGGAGGTTAAGAAAACTTTGTATGATGGTTTTCATATGGTTTAATTATCAATTTTTCCTCATAAGCAATGTTGTGGTAAGTTATGAAAGACAGACATTTTCAATAATATAATATACAATCAATATGAAAAAAGTTTTTCTTCTGATGAAGTCCCTTGTGCAAAAATAACCATTTTGTTCCATCCATCCAGCCATTGTCTTCCGCTTATCCTGACTCGGGTTGACGAGGTAGCCGACCAAGTATGGTATCCCAGACGTCTCTCTACCTAGCTGTGCTTTCCGGCTTTTCCAGGGGATCTCAAGGCGTTCCCAGGGCCAGATGGGATATGTAGTCCTTCCTGCGAGTTCTGGGTCTACCCAGGGGTTCTCTCGGTTGGGCTTGCCCAAGGTTGAACCCAGCTATACAATGGTGAAAACTAATTTCCGCTGCTTGTGACCTCCTTCTTTTGGTCACTATGCCACAGCAGCCATTTTGTTGTCCTTTGGCATCATTTTTAAATCAAATCATGTTGACCCATGCAACATCAGACCTACCATTAGGAGTTCTTCTTCACATGTACTTGCAGGTTGCAAATGTCTAGCAGTGCGTCAAGACCTGATGCTGTGTGTGTGTCTGTGTGCATGAAGGTAAAGTTTCCTCTTGGTGCCCATATTGATAGAAATCTACCTCTCACATATTTCACTACTGCAGCTAAGTGGGTGATCTATCACTTCTGAGTTATGCAATATCAGACACACACACAAACGCACACCGGCAGAAATCATAACAGTGACGGTGACGGTGATGCAAGAGATAAAGGAGCAGTCCGTGTATCACAGCATGCCAGCCGGCTGACAGGCGGTGACAGCCAGAAGAGAGAGATTATTGGAACACACACACACACACACACACACTCACACACACACAGGCACTCAGAAGGTGAGATATGTCTCCCAGCATAGAGATGTACTCTGCTGTAATCTCTCTGTATACAAGATACTCTTAGATGGATGGTTGCAGGAGAGAGGGAGTGCAGTGAATGTATGCTGCACGCCCCCAGTTCTGTAGTCATGCACTTTGTGCATAGGCTTAATTTACAGTTAATACATTTGTTTAGTTTTATATCTGCCAGTTCTTAAAGTATAGGCCTACCTACTATGTGATGCATTTGAAAGATTTGATAAGTTTTGTAATCATGCTTCCTTTCCATACTGAATAGATCTCTTCCTGTTGAGATTACATTGTAAATATGAGAGAGGCATTCAAAGGTTTATGTTCTAATGTTCAGCCGAGGTTGATGTGAAATTATCAATTCAAGGTTTCTTTGTCACAAGGGATGGTTTACAGATGTTAGCCAATCACAGTGCAAGCTGGATCCACCTCAGATAGAACACATAGTCTTTATGTTAATGTTATGGTATTAAGAGCCCCATTATGAAATGTTATGTGACCTCAAGCCTCATAAATACAGTAGTGTACACTGTTTTAGTCTACCACAGGGAATTAAAACAGTAATAAACTGTGAATTAAGTTTACAGTAATCAAAATGTATAAACAAACGTAATGTACGGGCAACCCTGCTGCCATTGCTGCATTTGGCCATTTCATTTTTATTGAATTTCTTAAGATGTACACTCTCAGAAATCAAAGTGCTTACTAGAACCATACAGGGTTCTTTGGCTTGTCCCCATATAGAAACCGTTTTAATTGATGGTACCTTTTATAAAGGTTAGACAGTTTCTTATCCAACACCTATTCTTTTAACAATCCTTAAAGAACTATTTCCTTACAAAAAGGGTTCTTTGAACAAAAATGGTTCCTGACCCTTTGTCTTACAAAGAACCCTTGAAAAATAGATCCTTCTTCAATGTTCGGGAGAACCAAAGTCCACCAGGAAGAACACTTTTGGAACCCTTATTGCTAATAGTGTAGCGCAGTATACTTTTGTCCTTATTGGGGATTCAAGTTCATCAAGTTACTTTAGATCAGTGGAGTTCTCCATGATTCCATACTGGGGCCACTGCTGTTTTCTGTCTACACCATGTCACTAGTTCCCATAGTATTCAGATAACTCATTGATTTAGATTTTCTTCACAGATGGACCTCTGTCGTTTCATCATTTTAGCATCCAGCAATTTGAGCCCCTTCAAACCAGAGAAAATATGACAGAGCGTGTCACTCTGGTTTTGTGGGCCAGTTATTGATATACAAGTAACAATCAAAGATGACATTTGTCATATCCCATCTCACTGTGCAGCAGCATGAGCCCACCCAAGCTGCCAACAAGCTTCAGTCTGCATAAAACAACATGATGTACTGTAGTTGCAACATTTTACTAACACCTGTTAAAGCATGGCCGGGACTGGACCCTTCATGTATTGATTATCTCAGTGGAAAAACTACACTGAAAACTGTACTCAGAACCCATGAGCTGGACTGAGGAAATTACATTCTGATAAACATTGTCTTTTTAATGTCTTGTTACAACACTGACACTATTTAAACCTATCATTATTATGATTATTTATATCAATATTAAGTATTATTAATGTTGCTATTATTAGAAGTAGAAGCTGAAGTAGTAGTAGAAGTAGCAGCAGCAAAAATGATTGGTATTATTATATTTTAAAGGCATATAAATAGTTGTGTTGCACAAATGTACTTATCTGTGGTATATCTGAAATTCAACAACACTGCTTTTATCTGAGGTTTTGTGTTTTGTAAGTCAGACAGAAAAGGAGCAATTTCCCTTGTGTTGACAGTTACCCAAGATGTTAACTTCATCACATTGATCATACATGTGAATGTTCCATATATGAAATAATCAGGCAGGTATACAGTGAATATGTGGGTCAAACCATTCAATGATCCCATTTTGCTGTGTAAGGTTTAGGTTAGGACTGTTCAGTCAGGGTTTGGAGTCAGTATAATTCAAGTTGTGTTGTTTTCTGCTTATACAATCCACATTCGGCCTCTTATCTGAATACAATGTTGTAGTAATTAAAAACGTACAACAAATTTTGTGGGGGAGAAATTCCAAAATATTGAGCTCCTTCTTTGTTCCTTTTTTCTGAATCCTTGGGTTGCAGAGAGCAAGTATCAGTTTTTCACAGAAACGGTTAATAATATTATAAGTAGAATTCATATTAGTATCACTATTATTTGTGGTATTGGTATCAGTATCAGTATTGGTTCGTATTACAAGAAGTAAAGCTTTCAGCCATTAATGGGCCTTGAATCTGTATGATACTAATCATTCCTATGTCTTCTTGACTCTCTCTCCCTCCCAGAGACGAGAACACACACACACACACACACACACACACACACACACACACACACACACACACACACACACACACACACACACACACACACACACACACACACACACACACACTCTAGTCCTGTCACAGTGAGCCAGTCATCCTGTAATGGCTGCCACTGCTCATTGTTCACATCCTGCTTTGTCTCCAGCGCCATTTTGACTCAGTGGGAGGAGGTGCAGCTAGTTAGCTCCATATCAACTCACACTTCAGGCAGGGAGCTGTAGCCACACTAACCCACGGTTACACATTCACCACACTGGCCTATAACAATGGGAGAGAACTAGCAATCCTCAGCTACAGTCTAACCCCATGCTCACGTCCAATCAACAGATGATATGTTACACTGTAATAAACTCAGTTAAAAGGCTACTTGCTGGTGGATGTCCATGCCATGCTAAGCATTAGCCTCCCTTCAGAGGGAGAGGGCTAAACATGCTAAGCTAACATGTGACAGAGAAAAACACTTAGAGGCTTTGGCCTTAGACTGGTTCCCTCTTTTTATCATGCCCACTGTTTCTCAGAGTTATCTCCAAGTTAACACTCATGAGTTGTGCCATACACTTCAGCAAGCTACATGTTAATGTTGTATAGTGTGTAGTGTAAAGTGTATAGTATAAACTATATACAGCCCAAAATCAAAACTGAAATCTGCACTATATATATATATATATACACACACAGTGTGTACACACATACACACACACACACATATATATATAAATATATATACATATTTATATACAAATCTTATATATATATATATATATATATATATATATATATATATATATATATATATATATATATATATATATATATATATATATATATACACACAAACACACACACACACACACACACACACACACACACACACACACACACACACACACACACATGCTGGTATTGAATTTTCACAATTAAAGAATATCAAAAAAACACTACTTCCACCACTGCTGATGTGTAGTGGAATTATACAATACAATATACTGTATTATACAAAACATGAGTTATTTATTTTAAAGTAAAATATAAATACTGCAAGTATAAAAATATTCACTGCCCTGTCTGGACATAATTATCATAACATTAATTATTTAAAATACATAGCATATAAGTCATAAGGTATAAAAACAAAACAACATGGGCCACGTCGTAAATGTTTGTATGTTTTATTATTATTATTATTCCACTATGAAAATATATATACAATAAATAATTTGGATTTTCACTATTAAAGAATCTGAATAAATAAACTAGGGTCTAAAAGTCGGGTCATCAGCAGGGCTTCCCTCTCGCCTCGTCTCGTTCAGAGAGAGAGAGAGTGAATTCATTCTTCAGTTTTCTAAAAGCAGTCCAGCTTTCTGCACCTAGGCTCCGTGAACAGTTCCTGAGAAGTTAGTAAAGATCCATGAAGCTGCACCAGAACAAAAGGGAAATAAATCCACACACACCGAGAAGTGTTCACTCATTTCAACCAAAATCAAGAAAGGCAATAAATACCTGACATTCGGACAACAGGGAGAAAAGAAATCCACAAGGTTTGGATTGTAGAAAAAAAAATATTTCCCTTCGATCTTTAAAATAAATAAAAAATAACCGTGTCTCTCTTAAACTACATTATATCCGCAAAATTAAACCAGCAAGAAGAAGAAAAAGTATATTTTAAAACCAACATAATTTTCATTCAGAAATGTTTCAGGAATGTGGCCGAGAAGCTTTGATCTTTTTAAACAACAGAGTCCTCGTCGAGTGCTGCGTCCTCCGCAGGCCGGACCGTCCAGTCCTCGCTTTAATTCGTTCTTGTTATTTCTAGAGTTTGAATTGTTCGGTGTTGCAGCCGCTCTCAGAAGTTGAGGTGCTGCAGGTCTATGGTGCACAGTGTGCTCGTGAACAGGTCGAAGTCCTCCTCGGAGAAATCCACCGGGCTGTCCAGGGAGCTCTGCAGGCTGGGCGACAGGCACGGGTCCCCGGCGAAGAAGGCGAGGTCGGGGAGCGCGGATGATAAGGAGGCGGCGGAGGCAGCAGAGGAGCCGGAGGAGGAGGTGATGGAGATGTGCCGCTGCTCGGAGAAAGACGAGTCGGACGCGGCCCCGGCTGCTGCTGCTGCCGCTGCGGGCCCGGCCTCGCTCAGCTCCACCGCCAGGCCCGGGTGGTCGGCGGAGTTCGTGGTGGGGAACGGCGGCGGGGAATGGTGAGCTGCGGCGACCTCGGAGGAGCCCGATTCCCCGGGCAGCGGTGGGCGTTCGGGGCGGCTCGAACGGCCTCCTTCCCCCGGTGTGGGCTGTGCATTGTCCGCGCTGTCACTAGCGTAGGCGGCGGCCGAAGATGGATCGCCGCTGACCCTCTCGCCCTCCAGTGTAGCCTCCCCCGTACCAGATGCCTCCAGCGGCTGGCTCGAGTACGGAGAGGAGGCATCGGCGCCTTCCAGCGGCTCGAACCCGCCCGGGTCGCTGGATTCGTGGCCTCCACCGCCGTCTCTGTGGTGCGTCGTTTGGCGCTTGTGTTTCATGCGCCGGTTCTGGAACCAAACTTTGACCTGCCGCTCGGTCAGATCCAAAAGGGCCGCGATCTCCACCCTCCTGGGCCGACACAGGTACTTGTTGAAGTGGAACTCCTTCTCCAGCTCCAGCAGCTGCGTGTTGGTGTACGCGGTGCGCAGCCGTCGGGACCCGGCTCCTCCACCATCCAGACCCGCCTGGCTCGGGTCTGCAGGGAGAAAGACAAATAAAAGGAGACAGAGGAAAAAAATTACGCGAGGGGGGGATTTATTGTGCGAAAATCTTAAACTACGCTCATTTTTTATTTTAGTGTTATTTCCTTTTAACTTCAAATTGTAATCTACTTCATGAAAAGCCCGTAAAACCTCTACAGTTTTATTGCGTCTTAGATTTGGAGCCAAGAAATAAGCTGCTTCGGCATCAAGCAGAAATCCCCTCGGCTCTGCTCTCTGTAATAAAACAGTAATAAAAAAAACACACACACACACACACACACAAACACACGCACACAAATCTCATAAAAAAATACTCCTTCCAATTACACTGGCAACCAAACTATTAGATGAGACCAATTTGGTGCTGGTAAAACAGAAAGAGCGAAACCCCCCAAAAACAAAGCGCAAATAAAGACAGATGATCATAAATTCAAAGTGGGGTTTTCTCCTCGGTAAAGAGCACAGAGCCTCTCTCTGAGATTCTGCAGCGTGTGATCAGAGGAAGGCGAGAGAGAGCAAAATAAATACATCATGCTGCAGGGAGGAAATGTGCAGGGAAATGTGGGGAATATCGACGTGGAACGAATGTGGCGCTATCTGTCAGAAACGCAACCAAGAGCATGAGTGACTTTATGAATGAGAGCAGAAAAGGCAGGAAATTGGGCCAGAGAGGAAGAAAAGGAAACAAGAGTTTTCATTTAAAAATACATATGGGAGGTGTGAGTTTGTGTGAGTGTGTGTAAGTGTGTGTAGGTGTGTGTAAGTGTGTGTGTGTGGCCAAGGCAAACATGTAAAATACAGAAATGGCCCAATCCCCTGTAAAATCAGATTGTGTGCAGTGTGTCTGTTGTGAGGCTGCAGCTCATACCCCCAACCCCCCACCCTCAACATAGCTTCGCCATTATATTTCCTTCCTCAATCCAATATGGCTACCATCTCAGTTGTGCTATGAATATATAATGTGAGGGCGCTGCTGCTGCTGATGTGAAATCACAGGAACACACACACACACACACACACACACAAACATCAGCAGCTTCCATGTGCAGGCTGGATGAAGAAAAGAAACCCTCTCACCGTGCATGATTCTGTATATAGTCAGGATACATTTTGGAAGTTGAAGCTCCAGAGGATGGAGAAATGAGAGGATGCTGGTGTGGGAGGTTGGCTCTCAGTGTGAAGCTGCTACACACTCAGTGACACAGATAAAGTGTGTAAGGTGTTAGTGTGTGCATATTTAGATACATGATGGGAGAGTGTGCACAGCACTGCAGCATAATGCAGGGGTCTAGATATGGCTTCCCTGTTGACACAGCATCACAGCACTGCACAATGCACACCCGCACCCGCACACGCACACACACACACACACACAGAGCGGAGGAAAAAGGCAATGTCATCTCCTTGTTGTATGTAACGAATTATTTGTGAAGTGGATGTGAAATGAAGATGCACACAGACAATAAACAGGCTGCACATCCCTCACACTCCCCTCACACACGCATGCACCGGCTCCCGCATCCCTGCATACCGACCTGTGGGTGACTCGATGCCCGCCGATGGGTACCCGGAGGCGGTCGGCGACGGGGAGGACGAGGCGGGGGGGATGATGGATCCGCCACCGCCGGAACTGCCCCCAGGCTTAGAGCACTTCTTGGACGACTTCTTCTCCTTCATCCAGGGAAACTCGTGGGCCATCGGACCGGCCGGGGTCGCCGTGACCGGGCCGGGGGCCTGCCCCGGCGGTCCGGGCTGCTGGGCGCCTCGGTGGTGCGTCTGGAGGCCATTAGTGGCAGAGCTTCTCCGGTTCTGCTGGCTCCTCGCAGCCGGTCTCGGCTGGCTGGCTGTGCAGGGGCTGAGGCTGGGGATGGTGTGCTCGAAGGGAGGCGGAATTACTGTCGAGTCCTTGATTGATGAAGTTTGAAATGACTCCAGGGCGGCGGGGAAGGACGTCAGGCACTCTGCTAGGGATGGCTGGCTGTTTATAAAACCGATCTCCCTTTCGAATTCAAAATTCATAGCTCCCTCCAACCGGTTTCACCCTCAAACGACGAGACCCCCGAACAATCCCTTCCCCAAAATAAAAAAAACACAACAAGACACATAAACACGCACGCCGCTCACGCACACTACACAATATGGCTTCTTAAAAAATAAAAATAAATGAAAAAAAACGCACGAGCGTGAAGGCTCCCGACCGCAGTGGCGTAAATGCGGTGGCTATATAATAATTGTGTATATTGGTGATATTACTAGCGTATGGGGACCTGGGTAAGCTAAACTGAACAACTATGGGACGAAATTGCAGCCAATTCCTGGTCATGTGAGCCGAGGCAGCCAATCGGTGGCCGTGGCCTGGCGGCGGCGATGGCTGTGGGAAGCAGCATTATTATTTTTCCACCAAATGCTGTGGCAGAGACAGGCGCTGGGCTCCCACATGATAGCTGCCATTCTTTTGTCTTAACGGGGGGTACATTCTGGGGAGGGCCAAAAAAAAAAAAGAGGAGAGTGAAGGCGGTCGGTCGCCATGTGCGCCGTGTGGGCGGCGGGTCGGCGGCGCATCCCGGTACCACAAACAATAGAGCATCTCCACAATGTATGTTTTTCCTTCGATCCTGTGAGTGATGTAATGACAGTGAACATTCGGCGAATGGAGCTCGAATCAGCTCTGTTTGCAATATGGCTCCTTCTGGACTCGAACAAAAAAAAAAACAGTGTTTACAGCACTCAGCTCATTAATCTTATAAAGTGTGACAGAAGCTGAAAATCCCAAATTTACACAGAAAGAAATGCGGAGGGGCTTTTAGGTGGCGCAGTGGCTCAGGAGGACAGGAGGATGGAGAGATTTACCCAGATCAGACAGAGAGAAGGTTAGATTTATCTGAGAGGAGGTGAGAAGAGAGCCCAAGTGTAAGTGTATATTTTTTTGTATTTTAACGAGGTCTCTTTATGTATTTAATCATTATACCTTTTAAAATAGGCGTTCGAGCAGCGTGCGTGCGTGTGTGTTCAAAGAAAGACAGAAACCTATAGATATTGTCTAAATA
This sequence comes from Hippoglossus hippoglossus, assembly GCF_009819705.1. Lineage (NCBI taxonomy): Eukaryota > Metazoa > Chordata > Actinopteri > Pleuronectiformes > Pleuronectidae > Hippoglossus > Hippoglossus hippoglossus. The sequence goes on from NC_047158.1 coordinate 3,511,877, forward strand.
TAATCTCAACCTAAAATAGTCTCTGCACGCAGACTCCAATATTATTCTTGCAAGCTCGCATGTTTCTCTCTCCCAACCAGAGTGTGTCTGTGTTTGTGTGCGTGTGTGTGTGTGTGTGTGAGAGAGTTAAAAATGTACGGTGTGTTTACGCGGAGAGGGAGAGAGAGAGAGAGGGTTCACAGCGAGGTCGCTCCATGATACCATGAAGGAGAGGAGACATGTTCCTCTATAACAGCAGTAGTAATAACACGGCTGCAGGGACGTGAACGTAACAGTGAGTGATAAGTGAGCAGTGCGCGGCCCTCACACTTTACACAACGCACATGTAGGGTTTTAAAAAAAAATAAAGATCAGGACCTCGGGAGTTTAGCAGAGGATATTTTGGGGAGGGCCCGTGGAAGCCCGAGTGGGGAAAAAAGAAGTGCGGTGATCAATCTTTCTGTGGCTGCAAAGAGGCTGACAGTGGGCCGCTCTCTGCCTCAATAACAAGGGAAGCTCCAGTCTCACCCTCTCTGCTCTAGCTCCACGGTTTGTTATCTTCACGACGCTTTTTACGCGCAGCTCTTACGCACATGGAAACGTCGCAAGGAAACATTTTAGCTTTTGAATTAAAAAAAAAAAAAAAATCAGAAACTGGAGCCAATTGGGTAGAGGCTGTTTAGCTCGACTCTGTTTCCCATGCCATTTGGCTTCACCCGATGACTCTGACAAAACAAGGGAGAGGGAGCCAGAGAAAGCGGGGACGTGTGTGGGAGTGAGGGGCTATTGAGCGCAAAGAGAAAGGCGCAGGCAGTGAGTAGGCCGAGGCTGCATGAACACACACACACACACACAGCAAACACAAGCCCAAACAACAAGCTGTTGACTGAGCTCAATACTCCTCACCGCTCTGCTTACAGGTTCTTTTACTTATTTTTAAAGACATTTTTATTGTAAAATTCTTCCCGGTTTATGTGGAGTTTAGGTGGACAGCACGACGACCATTACACTGGGAGTGTGGATTACTCCTGAAGATGTGGACTGTGTATGAATTATCCAATTTTATTCCATTTTCTTTTTTAAATGTAATTTAATTTATTTATATTCTATTTTATTGTAGCCATATGTGCAGTCTCCACTTCGGCATTACGTTACTGATAATGTCTATTTTCTTATTTTCCCTTGAGATCTAAATAAAAACTTTAATTTAAATTAATAACAAGAATTAGTAATAATTGATTTTGATTGATCCAGGGCCGGGTTTCGAGCTAAATAAATTGTTAAATGAAATAGTTTCAGATGTTATATAATAACGATTTAATTGTAGACGCCATTCTGTTTAGTCTATGGAGTGAAATAATTTGTTTTCATCCTATAAAAACAGCTACTGCTTCCACCAGCTTATAGGTTACTATATTATTATTATCATTATTATTAGGATTTGGAAGCTGAGAGCAGCTGCACGCTGCACAGATATAGATCACATGTGACCATTTAAACAGGTTTCAGCCTCACACTCGTCACCTTATTAATGCTCTGTTATATTCTGTAGAGTTTACACTGTGCAGCAGTGCTGTGTACGTGCGTGTGAGCGTGTTGCACAGTGTGAGCTGAGCGGTTTTCAGCTGCAGTCGAGCCGAGCTCTACGTCTGCTTTTATGAGGCAATAAATTAGATCCAATCTCTGCTTATTGGTGTTTTTATTGTCTGTTAGTCCAACGGAGATGTAAAGGGAAGTGCGGCCATTATTTATGGGAGCCTGATTTATGTTCCAAGTTTTAAGCTGCTGCTCTCAGGCCCAGGAGAGAGAGAGAGAGAGAGAGAGAGAGAGAGAGAGAGAGAGAGAGAGAGAGAGAGAGAGAGAGAGGTGGGGTGGGGTTAGAGACCATGTGACCAGGCCAAGGCTCAGGCCTCAGGGCAATATTTTGGTCATAAACATTAACACAGGACAAACTGGAAGCACGAGGATCATCACGTGTCTGTGTGTAAGAAACATGGAGACAAAGAGATAAAGGGAGAAGTTCTCAGCTTCTGCTTCCCTTTATACAGTGACACCCCAGTCTGTGTCACAGGGGACTCATCTTGTGTCTCCAAGTGAAACTATTTTACTACCCAACAATGAAAATGAGCTTTTTTGTACATTAAAAGTAAAAAAAATCCACCCAGGGAGCCGAACAGTGCAGTGATAAAGAGACACATTCAAATGGTTGAGTTGATTCATTAGCAGAACAGTGTAGGTGCACAGTGGTGGTGTTTGCATGCACAGAGACTAGTACATAAAATCTGTCAGCAGAGACATGGCTGACCTCCATACACTCATCGTCCACTGGACTGTCCAAGAGTTTTGGGGCCATGAATCGATCACTAAATCTGATTACTAAATATTTACACAAGGGGCCGCCTGCTAATGTTTTTTTTCCTAAAGCTTCAACACAGACTTCAAGGTCTTGCTCACCATTTTCAGAATAGAGCCAAGGAGATGTCAGACTACTCCACAGAAGTAGCTCTATAAAAAAACACAACTGTGAATCTTGAGGGAAAACATGAGGAATGTTCAAGCAGAGAAACAAATTTTTCTCATGCAAATACGTCCAAGTTTAGAGGTCAGGTCGGGTTTCAGTGGTTTGCACAAGGACACTTCAGCAGCATCGGTTGCATGTTTAAGGGAGTTCAAAGTAGCCCAGATCAGTTTTTTTCACAATAAATCACTCTGCCTACATTAATTTCCCCATAATTTAATTTATAGACTTATACGATTCGTTCAGCGCCTGAACAAATCGTGAGAACAGACTTTGAACAATGATTTATCAGTTAACAAACCAACTTTTCCTCCTCAGTCTGCAACCCTCCTCATTTTTGTGGAGTCTTGGCTCTAACCAGCAGCTAAACAGCAGCATTGTAAAGTATGATTGCTATGTTTGCCAAGCATCCTGCAAGAAACCTTTGTAAAGCCACAGGAGACAAGGGCAGATTGAAAGTTTTCCTAATGGTTAAATATGTCTAGTTTTTTATACAATAATAATAATTGGGAGTGATTTGTGACAGTGATGCTGATCCTTTGGCCTGATACTGACATCAGTGTCACGTCATCCCTGAACCAGGGGCTGCTGTATAAAAGAGGTCACACCAACACCAGATCTTAAGCATTTTGTTGCCTCACTCACCATCACTCAATGGTCAATTATATGTGAGGCACTGTAAACAATACACATCATGAATCAGACAAATCATTTGCACAAAAGATTTAGATACAATATAGTAACAGCAAAGTCTTTGTTGTGTTCTTAACCAGCTGATGTTTAAAGGTTAGTAGGGAATATGTCACCTTCAAAAAAGAGGATAATCAACCAGAACATGCATCAGCGTGAAGGTTTGAGTTGTAAACCTGGCGTGCACCCATCTTTTTTGGCACAGCTGGAAGCCAAGCAAAACCCAGCAGTGAAAAAGAGTGGTGGTTTGTTGCCATGACAATCAATACGACTGGTGTTAGCAGACTTTCACCTGACAGTGACGCTGCCTATGAGGACCTGCTTTGTCAGGCAGGATGCTCTTGTGGGTAATGACCTTCGATACCTGAAAGACCGTGAGTCCTGAGAGTCTGAATAAAACTGACGATAGCTCTGAATAACATAACCTTTTATTAAAGAATTGCTCGACAGACAACTCTCTCAACAGTGAAAGAAAAGCGAGCTACAAATGACAAAGAAAGAAGTTTGTTTTTTTCTCCAAAAAGACTTTTTTTCCAGCTAATAGTTTGTCTAACTTTTCTGACTATGCAAGGGTGGGTCACCAATCCCCATCCTTACCTTTTCCTTGTACAAGCCAAGACATTTATGTACAAGGGTCATTATAGGAACATAAAAACTACTTATTTTCTTCTAAAATACAAGAACTAAAAAATTTAACTTCAGTACAATGGACAAGAAACAACGTTGTTTTTTTTTTTTCTTTCATAACAGGTAAATACTAAAAAAGTACAGTATTTTTTCTCGATATAAATACATGAAGGATAAATAATAATACAAAACAGAAAGTCTTTTTAAACGGGCTATAACAAATAAATATTTAGATATGAATGTTCACTTGAACACACATTGGCGAAAGACGCTTTGATTGGAGGGCCTTCCGTCTTCAAAATAAGATTTTATTATTTTTCTTTTTACCTTTACCCATCAAAATGTAAACTCTAAGTGCAACAATAATGCCCCGATGTGAAAAGCATGTGTACGAATCTGCATATTAAAAACCACTAGTTTACTTTGTGAACATCAGTGAGTGCACTGCAGCTTGTTACTAATTGTTTTGCACAGGGCTGTAGTGTGTGCTGCCCCAAACTGCACTCACTGACCATTCAGACCAACGAAACCAGTTGTTTTTAAAAATGTGTGATACACACCATCTCATATTCCTGGGACATGCATTTTTGTTCAAATATATACCCTGTATCCACGTTAAAAGTGAAAGATATGTGAGAACAGAACAAAAAAAACAATACAAAATGTGGACTTTTGCGCAATGGTGTGGCGCTAATGTCATTGAACCCTTCCAGAGAGAGAGAGAGAGAGAGAGCGAGAGAGAGCGAGAGAGAGAGAGAGAGAGAGAGAGAGAGAGGAGGGCAATGACTTACCCCAACATAAATAAATAGTGTTCTCCACTCTTATTAGTTACCCTGTGTCACTCATGTGCTAAAATAAGAACATTTAAAAATGTCTCTTCCATGTCCTCTTGTGTGTTTGTTTGAAGATGTCAACAGCTGGCAAACCTGGCTGTGTGTGTCAATGAAAGGAAGCTAGCTTAGCACTGCTACGTGTGCATGTGCGAACGTGTGATTAGCCAACATAGCTTGACCCACATATGTCTCTATGGGAGCTAGCTTAGCCTTTGAGCTTGTAGCTTCATAAACCCTGTTAAGAGTGATGGAGGTGGTGGTGAGTGCATGTGCGGTGATGGATGTGTGAGGCTGTGTGTGTGTGTGTGTGTGTGTGTGTGTGTGTGTGTGTGTGTGTGTGTATGGGGGGGCTATTTTCTGCCTCCTTCAGAAGCCATGTGCTGCTGCTACAGACAGGAGACAGTGGGTTACTTGTGATTGAGTCTTGTCTGACAGAAACAGGTACGACGGGTGAGACAAAAAGAGACAGTGAAGGGAGGACCATCCAGTGGTTTTATGTGCTCTGTGGAATCTGGTGGGGGGGCGGGGGGGGGGATGAGCCAGAAGAAGACCAGCTTCAGACATACATATTTCTGCTCTTCCTCTGCGGCTGATGGAGAGGCAGGGCCCTCCACATAGCTCAGCTCGGCTGACAACAACATGTGTTGCCTGGGGGGGAGAGAGCTCAGCGCCATAAATCTAACCACCTCGTTAACTGCCCATTAAAATCTCAACTATTTCATTTACCAGGCGGGAGAGCTGTTTGTGTATGTGTGTCTTAGGGGGGAGATTTTATTATCAATGTATAATTTTACACCACGTATAGCTCTAACACAGCCATTATGGGCTTTTTTTTACTCAATGCTATAGCTGAACTGCAACAATTGTCCGGTAAAGTCCAGTAATGTATTAGATATCCATGGAGGATGGGGTTTATCACTAGTAGATAATTAAGTTTCCAATATTTTCCCTAGTAATGTAAATATAAAACATAACACAGTAAAGTACTCTAATTTAGATGTTATTTGAATAATATTTTCACGAAAAGCTTTTTAGAATATTCCATAGTTAATATTGGGAGTTTTCAGACTGACTGTGCAGTCGTATTATTAGAATCATGCTGTCGGTGATGCCTCTGCACTAGTGCCACAAGAGGAGCTTTACTGTTCTCAGGGGAGCACTGGGAACAAGTGACTGTGCACCTTCTCTCCCCTGCCTACAGAGTGATTCACAAGTCACACACTCGGAGTAGGGACAATATTTCTATAAAAGGGTTCATGTGAGGATTGGTAACAAAGGAATCAACGGATCTGAAATGAAGAATTTAAATCACAGACAACGTCCTCTAATAAATGAAATGTGCTATTCCTCATTTAGAGCAAATTTGTGTCAGCATGAATAGTTTATGGTTTGGGTAAAATTACTGCAATTAAATTGTCTGCACTTTGAAGGAAACAGCGAAAGCCCTGGCCCTGATCGGACTTGATGGGGCTCTTTATGAAGGCAGTGGATACAGGGTGGGGTTTATTGTCCCCCTTTCTGACTGTAGAGCACAGGACAAACCACGGGATGTCTTCAGTCTGTCTTGTTTTGTCTCCCCTGTCGTCCCATGGCAGCAGTACAGTCCCCACATGTTAGTTAGTCTGTTAGTGAGTCGCGTCGTGTTACTTGATCTGTGTCAACTTCACTATTTCCTACGTTGTCATTTTTTTCCAAACCTGCTACAGGTGAGTGAGCTTGGGTGCTTCCTGGATTCTGCCCTGAGTCGAGGTGTGGTGCGCTGACAGCTCAGTGTATGTGGGGTGTGTGGGTGGGTCACAGGTACCCGGGGGGGGCCCCCCACCCACGTGGTGCTGGTTGGCGGCTGACATAGCCCCTCCGCCATTGTAGTCCATTGTTTGATGGTGGGGTGGTGTGGGGCCTAGGTGGTTTAGCCCATAAATGGAGGGCCCCGAGCCAGGCATGGGTTCCACATAGCTGCCACCCCCCACATAGACTGGACTGGCCTGCATGTTGGTGGGAGTCCCATAGCCTGCATTGGTGGCCTGCACTAGGCTGTGGTGGGGATGGGGGTCACCATAGTCTGGGTCTGGGGCGCCGTACTTCTGCTGGGAGGGGCAGCCCTTCATGGGGACGTTGGAGTAGGCAGTGGACATGGAGTAAGACACTCCCTGGTGGGGCTTGCCAAAAGATGGTGGAGATGGGGCATCATAGCCTGACCCCCCTCCCCCACCCATGGGGTGTATTGAATTGAGGAAGCTGGCGGAAGACTGCATGGTCAGGGGCGGGGAGCCGGTGGGTGAGGGTCCACCAGAGCTGGAGCTCAGGCCCTTGGACTTCTGGTCCTTCTTATACTTCATGCGTCGGTTCTGGAACCAGATCTTGATCTGGCGTTCAGAGAGGTTGAGCAGGTTGGCCATCTCCACGCGCCGTGGCCGGCACAGGTAGCGGTTGAAGTGAAACTCCTTCTCCAGCTCAACCAGCTGGGCGCTGGTGTACGCCGTACGAGCCCGCTTAGATGACGCTGACGACCCGCTGGTAGGACTCTTCTCACCGCTGCTTCCACTTTCAGCTCCTCCTGATGCTGAGGACAGAAGAGAACACATTTAAATGTTATGACATGGAAAAATGGACAGTCAATAAAGAAATAAGTAAGAAGAACTAGCAAACCCCATCCAAAAAATATATATATTTACAGGGTGAATGTATAGGAGATATTTTTCAAAAAAGGGATAGAGTGAAAAGCAGGTAAAATGATGATGAAATATCAAATTGAGAGAGCTAGAAAAGCAGAGAGAATCAAACAGTCTGCCTGCATGCTGGAGAAAATTGAAAGCATTCAGGTTCTTAATAAAGCTGGGGGGGGTCTGGACAGGCCGGCTGAATTATCCCTTGATATTAGTTGTCAACACTTCATAACAGTGTCAGTTATTAAGAGACCACGGCCCTGGCGCTGGCCGAGGGCGGCTAAATTGGATCTCGCCTGGAAAAACAAACCCCCCGAACAGCAACAGCAGCTGCAACACAAAGACCACGAGCAAGACGTGGAGCTGACCTGCACTCAGCAGTTTGTCTGCAAATATCCACTGATGAGGATGGTGGTGTGAAAAAGCTCCTGTTGCACATCTTGTTATTTTATAAAATAGATTTGACTTGATTTGATTCAACTGCTGCTTGTGGGTTTCATGAGCTTTGGGTTTTGGACACCAGTGGGACCTACTGGCTGATTGTAATTCACTCCTAGCATGAGATAAATATATGTTTGTTTTGGAAATAAGAAAAATATACGTTAATATTGACAGAAAGCGTATTATTTTGTAATAAGTAAACTGACCTTTCGATCTCAATTTCAGCTGCTGAAGACATCACATTATGCTTTACACGATGTATTGAAGTGGATAGGGCTCTGAATGATCAGTTACCTGAATTCACTGAATTACAGGACACGTTTAACTGGAGTAAGTGCACAAAGCACCTGTCAACACAATGCTAACAACGGCCTTCAAAATGATCATACAATTGAATCAACACCTCTCTAATACGGTTTAAACACAAACATAAACTCCACCTATGTCAAGTACGTCAGATATGAATGATCCTAAACGTATTTCAGACCTAGTACATAAGATTATCGCATTGTATACACTTTAAGACCTTGTGGATGCCCTGCGATAGTTCTTCTTTTGCACAAAAAGTGAAAAGAATCTTGGCAGTTGAAGTTGCTCTCTACACTTTGTTTTCTTTTCTAAATAGATCTCTCTAAACGCAGTGTTTACAGGCATCGTAACAGTGTAATAATAATGAAAGAGCTATCCGCAGGAGGCCAGTGCATGCTTGCCATGTGTTTACACTATTAATAGCTGATGCAGAGCAGCTCAAAATAAGCACAGAGATCCTATCTGTCTATAATTCTATCCGTCCCTCAGCAGTATTAACAGTTGACTCCAGTGTTTATTTCTATGGACAGAGAGAGAAAGATGAGAGAGGTCACCATCGTGTCATCTGTCTCTTAATGACTGTTTGAAATCCTCATCAATAAACAGTCTAATCTCTTCTCACTCCATCCAGTCAACTGAAAGACTTTTGAAGACTCTTATTCACTCATTTTCTTCTCACTGATAACTATCAATTCAAACAACATTACATCTGTCTGCCTCGCCATCTTTTATTACACATGCAGATTTGATTCGAATCTATCATTTCAAACGACTGCTTGTCATACTCGCCTCTCTTTAAAAATCTGCTCTATTGTACATGACGTTTAAATTCATCCTGTTAATATCCTCATTTCTTGCAGGGGCTTTCTGAGGAGGCGCGAAAAGGAGAGGAGGAGGCCACAGAGGGGAGGAAGAAGAGCGATGGAAGGCATATAATAACCAGAGGGTGGAGAGAGTTGTATGTAAATGAATGAAGGAGGGCATACAGGCTATTGGCTGCAGGCTCGTGGCAGCTGGTTAGCCAGACTGTCCTATGACTGACAGTCCTGCTACTGTAATCAACTGCTCACTTGTCACTGATGACACAACCAGCTTATAGACAGAAGGACATGGGAGTGTCTCTATCGAGTTTAGTACCATTTACTGAAGATTTGTCGATGTATAAGCTTTAAAGCAATCTTTTTCCTTGCTGAACTCATCATGTGATTATCTTGTTTCAGTTATTAAACATAAAACTTTTTTTCTTTTTATGCCTTTAAACAACAGGGCTGGGCGATATGGAAAAAATCTTATCACAATATCTTTTTCATACCAGTCAATATTGATAAAAATCAAGATATAAATCAAATTAATTAAGATTAATTGATCAAATTAACATGCTTTCGACACAATTTGCAACTACTACTACTCTGCATCTTGTCCGACTTTAAATAGCCACAATATTTCCACACAACCAAATTCCTCCGACCCTTCTTTTCAACAATGTCCTCGTATTTTAAACCTTGGGCTGTGTCCGTTGGTGTGTCTTCTTCTATAAGGCTGTCGCTTGAGTTTTCGTTAACTTTTTCCGTCATTATTTTCTCCTTTATCCCGCTCCCACTCCTGACGTACTGGTGTGCACGGCTGCAGTAGCCCAAACATTAGCAGGTGTGCTGCTGCCGGCTGCTACTCCTACACTGTGTGCATCAAACTAACCTGACATGGCTGTAACTACATTCCAGCAACATGATTGGTTTCAGCGCGGCGCTATTCTCATTATCATTGGCTCTTCGTGTTGTCCCTACTTGAAACTATTTCTAATCTTGCCAGATATGGTCTGTGAACACAGGCTTTTGGTACAGCGAGGCCTGAGGAAGTAACTTCACTTGGCTGCTGTTGACCAGGGAGTAGTTTTAAAATCTAACCACAAGCCACAAATAGTTGTTTGTACATTTGTGCATGTGTAAAGTTTAAACAACAAGGTCATTCATTGCTTTTTCGTAAAACTTTAAATGTGCTGTTAGGTTTTTTTTTTTTTTACTTCAGATAGCGTGCTGGCTAGCTGTTTCCTCCTGCTTGTTCTGCGTCTTTGTGCTAAGCTAACAACCTCCTGACTCCATCTCTACACTTAACAAAGACATACTAGTTGTATTCATCAACATCTTGTACTACTACTCAATTGTTTTCTCAGTTACATTGTGGTGACAGTGTAACCGCTGGCTGGAGTACTGGAAGCAATGTTTTTTTTCTAAATGAACACTAGGTTTTTTTCTTTTTGAATGAATAAAGAGCGTCATTTATTAATGGCCGCAGACTCACCAGGAGGTGAAAACAAGGCAGAGCCCTGGCAAGAGATTCACATCCACACTTTAGGCATCAAAGGGCTAAGTTAAGGGAAACACTGGTGGTTTTGGTCAAATCTAGAGCTGTGTCTGAAGCCAGCGTGAAACAACACCATGATCTTTGTCTAACTCTAACCAAGTTGTGAGGGTCTAAACAGAACCATACCATGATATACAAATGTCAACACAGGTGGTACTGATATCACCTGACATTCAAGATAAGCTATGGTGGAAAATTAAATGTTGCCTTTTATCATTTAAATGATTTGTTTGGTATGAAACTGTTTTGTGAATTCACAAATCGGGTTTAAAGAAATCACAAATGAATTTCCTTTTCAATGGAATTGCTGTTGCAAATTAGTTGCATATAACTGGAATTTCCAGGGGACAAGTTTGATTCATCTAACTCATGAAATGCTTTGCCTGCAAATTATTTATGTTTTCTGTTTGTCATTTACAATATACATTTTCTTCCTGCCTTTCACTTATTTACTGTGTTTTCAGAAGTTTTTGTCAGATTGCCATGCATCTGCCCTTTGACCTATTTTACTACTAGCAATGCATAGCAATGAATTTTAAAGTCACCCTACAACGTAAGTAACTTAAGTAACTCAAAAGAGTGAAATGACTCAAATGTGTACTTTTTGGCTCATGCTTTTCAGCTTCTACGTAAACATGGTTTCTTGGGGAGATGTATAAATGCTTAAGTGAATCATGCCCATTACTAACATTAGTTATTTTTAAAAAGCAATTGGTAAAATTAGACCAGAGGAAACAACCCATTAGCCACAGACACATAATAACCAGCTAGACTATTTGCCTGTGTTCATTTCCCAACCCAATCCAGAGCCTGTGGAAACCTATTTTGCCATAATAGTCTGAGAAACCTTTTTTCAATCCTCTTGGGATTTGGGCCTTGAAAGAGGATGTTGATAAGAGAGGTGAGGAAAGAGGGATGTGGCGGTGGGAAGGAGAAGGCGGGATAATAGGTACAACGACGCTAATGAGGAAGGAAAATGAAGGAGGAAAGAAATAGATTGAGGACAGAAAGAGCTGAGAGAAGGAGCCATGAGAGAGAGAGAGAGAGAGAGAGAGCAGACTGGTTTAGAGGGAGTAATTGTTGTGCTAAGCCATGTTGTTGCTGTGGTATAGTCTGTATATGTGTGTGGGGGGGGGTATCAAAGCAAAGACAGACAGAAAGACAGAGATAAGTGTAATCTAACACACCGTTGCCAGAGTTGTTGCTGGGTGAACCGTTTTTCTGCTTGGTCGCCTGGCGGCTTTCTTTCATCCAGGGAAAGATGTGCTTGGCCATGGTTGGGTTCGGGGGCAGTGAAGAGGAGGAGGAGGATGTTGAGGAGGAGGAATTAGAGGACTTATTGGGGGCTGATTTGGAGGCTGAGGAGGCCCCATTGCTGCCCCCCGGCTGCTGAGCCCCTGTATTACCGTTGTTGGGGTTGGGGGGTAGTGGAGGGGACACTTGGGAGCCAGGGTGGTGCTCAGGTGGCAGGCTGGGCCTCATGCAGCTGCCATTCAGCTCCTTGGTCTTGGCTAGCTGCTGCTGCTGCTGGTGGCCACTGTTACTGCCCAGCGACTGTAAAGAGCAGGCAGAGCGCTGGTACGAATCCACATCCAGATGGGTCGCCGACTGGAAGGCCGGCTGGTGGTGGGACACTGGGACCGGGGCATCATAGCCCCCAAAGCCGTTGGCGGCTGCTGCTGCCGCCGCTGCCGCCCCCTGCACCTGGTAGGACGAGTAGCCACCGAAGAGCGTCGAGGAGTTGTCGTAGTACGTGGTCTTCTGCATTTCTGAGAGAAGTGGCGGCGTCTGCTGGTGCTCCGGTCCTTGTTGAAAACCACTGCCGGAAGACCATTTGGTACCGGGGGTCACGTGACGGTGTCTCTCCAACGGTCCCCTGCAATCTGACCTGAAAGGTTAGGAGAGGCAGAATAAAGAAATGAGAGCGATAAATCCATCTTCCTTCAATGAAAGGCGCCATGACATGAATAGAAACCACTGCTTTTCTTTCCTCACCCTCACCCCCCTCCTTACCCTCCCCCTCCCCTCTGAGCCCAGTGCACAGCCTGCAGATGCTCTGGTGGTGGGGGCACGAGGAGGGCAAACTGTGGTCCCACTCTTGTATTAATAGTTATAGAAAATAGAAATGTTACCTTCATTAACCATTATTGTCATTGTTTATGGTAAAAGCAGTTAAGTAAGTAGATAGTAAAAAAGGGGCAGTTTTTTTTAGTATAGGGACTAACAAACAAAACAACTCCTTTTTTTAACAAGGCACAAGATTAGGATTGAAAACATTAATGGGTTGTAATGTTTTCTATCCTAAACTTAACAGTGCATTGTGCCACACTTTCCCATACTATTATTATTATTGTTATTATTATGCTCAGTATTCTTATTATGAGCTAGTGTTATAGTTATTATTATTAATAATAATAATAATATATAATGATAATAATTATGAGTAGTGGCAGTAGCCTATCTACTCTTACTGTTGATAGTGATAGTAGTTGTAGCATTGTTTATTTCCTATTATGTAATTTACTAATTATCTCATCAGTTAAATAATGTGTGAGAGCAATATTATGCTTTTCCTTTTATAAATAAAATCCCCTTTCATAATTATTTTCAAAGTTATTATCTGCAGTGTTTTCATGTTTATTCATTATTTGTTTTTTGCAATAAAGCACTACCCCATCGTGTCAGGTGTTATTCGATCTGGACGTGACGTGCTGTTGTGCACTACGCGGCAGTAAATGCGGCCTGTGTTACGTTTTCCTTATGACTGATGTAGGTAGCCTATTTCTGTCAACCTCTGCCTCCCACATGTGATCTACTGTATTCAGTCTGCTCGGCTGTTACCTCACTCATCCTCCAGCCAGAGGAGTCTGTCTGCGGCAGCGATCATTGCTGAATGTCGGCCTGTCCCCGCATCACACTGGACTTTAATAAACAAGTCAAATCTAATAAACTAATGAATATTACTGCACATTATCAAGAGGTTTAAAGCTGACTGATAAATAACGTATTGACGGTGAATGTCATCATGGGACTGAATCTGTTATTTATTGTTTTAAAAGATGGATTTTTTTTTTTGTCTGAGTAGATTTAATGTGTTTGGCTGAGTTTTTTTTTTTTTCTTCATTCCTATTCTGTTTAATTAAAATGGTGCGCCTTGAAAAAAAAAATCATGAAAAGATAAACAATTAAACGAAAACACTCGGGCTTGGACAAAAGATGCTGGTGCGAGATAAAGAAGGAAAGAAAGCTCGGAAGAAGCTTCACGAGTCAGTGATCCATTAGGGTCGGGCGGTCAGAGTGCTCTATCATGGCCCCTTAAGGGAAAAAAGGAGGTAGTAAAAAAAAAAAAAAAAAAATCAGTGTGTGAGCCCCCGTGGACTCCCTATCTGGAGCTCACCGCTGGGGTGGGCCTGTGGCCGGCTTGTCAAGCGAGGGAGCACCTGGCATTCATTTCTCCTCCGCGGAGATAACACGGTGAGCGGGGGAGCCGCGGAGCCTCCGGAGCCCCTGTGTGCTGGAGCCGCACACTTTTAAGTGTTTTAGGCCTGAACTGTTACCAATTAACAGTCCGCTGGGTTCATGCGGCCACACACATGTTACTGTTACTGCTTTATGGCGTCGTTAAATCCCAGCGATCACACACTGTCACTGTGGAGAGACTGAAATAAAAACAACTGGCTGAATACGTGACATCATTTAGACGTCAGGCCTAAAATAAAAATAAAAATACATAATTATATAGAAACTAAATTGAAATCATGTTGTGTAGCATATTTTAAGCCTCGCTGTTATTTGAGATTCATGAATGTGTTTTAGTTAGAAATTAAAAAAAATACCAGCAGCACACTGGGCCTGGATGATATTTATCAGAAATAAATAAATCCGTCAATGGCAGCTGGCAAAAAGAGCAAATATGAAAATCACCACTGAATGAATTAATAAATAAATAAATGCAAACACAATGTGTGATAGGTTTTCTACAAAAACAACAACACATGGGCTACGCAAAATAACCCGAGTGTCCCATTTAAATGTTTATAAAATGGGCTAAATAGCGTTCGAATAATGCAATTACTCATAATCCTCTTTCTTGATGTTTTACTATTATTCCTTTTCTTTTTCCTTTCAAAGATTAGACAGAGCAGCCCGACTCCAGCTCTCAGCACGTCACACATGTCAGCCATTTATCTTTCTGGGAGACAAGCTGGAATCCTAATTATTTACTCTGAGGAATAGTCCCAAGGAGAGAGAGAGGGAGAGAGAGGGGGGGGGAGAGAGAGGCCGTGGCACTGAGTGTAGGAGGAATATGTTATTAAATCATATCGCTGTTTCGCCATTAAACAGGACACGTAATGTCTCTGCCACTATAGCTTGTAGGACCAGAGCTTAATACAATCACCAAGTTTACTAGACGCCTCCCTGAATAATCCACTTACACTGACAGAGGAGCAGCCACCCAAACAAAAACAACGGAGCGAGGGAGAGAGAGAGAGAGAGAGAGAGAGAGAGAGAGAGAGAGAGAGAGAGAGAGGTCGGCCTTGGTGTCCAGTGTCTGTGCTTTATCCTGGGATATAAAATTACAAATGGCGCCTGCCATGAAGAGCATTGCAGGCAGGGAGGGAGACACACACACACACACACACACACACACACACACACACACACACACACACACACACACACACACACACACACAGTGAATGCATTAACTTGGACAATCCACGTATTCCTTATCCCATTAACACACACAGGGAGGGGAGCTGTAGTGGGGGCTTGTAATTATATTGAGCTGTGTCCAGAAACAATGAAGGATTGGCCTGATCGCTGCTATTGTTGCTGTTTGTCCATGTTGCCTCCGTTAGGGCTCAAACAGTGAAGCATGTGCGTGGGGATGAAATTACAATATCTTAATATTGTGGTAAAAATATTAAAAATAATAATAATGTCAAATATGGGCAAAATAATCAAAGTGAGGCCCGCGGGGAGAGGAGGGAGAGAAGTGGATCAGCATGAGATCAAAAAATGGTCGTCCAGTGCTTTGTAAATAAATAGCTCTAAGTGAGGAGGAGGCAGGGACAGAAAAGGAGTAGAAATGAGAGGAGGAAAAAAGAAAAGGACAGAGATGGAAGGCCGACAGAAGGGGGGCTGCTTGCGGCGGGGAGCTGCGGCGGCTTCAAGCATTGTGAACTCTTCTTGAACCGGGATTGAAGTCTATTGGGCCATAAATCACTGAGCCACTCCACAAACTGCACAGCGACACAAACACGCGCTGAATCTCTGGGTTTGTTGTTTGAGCCCGGGCATCACCGGCTGGCCTGCCCGCCTGCCCTCCTGCCCGCCTGCCCTCCTGCCCGCCTGCCTGTCCGGCCGCCGGGTGGTGGTGGAGATGATGCTCCCCCTTACCTTCCTTAGCACCGGTGGTCCCGGTCCAGTCCGGCGCGGACCCCGCAGCACGGCAGCATCACAGATTAGTCCCCACGCACATCCACGAGGTAATCGATAACAAATAAATAAATAAGCAACGACTCCAATGGCTTTCTCCGCCGTTCCCCCTCTCCCCCTCGCTTCTCCTTCTTGTTCTCCTCCTCTCCGCAAACCCGCCGCTCCTCCGGTGCTGCCTCGAGACTAGCGCGACTGCTCGCGACCACCACCACAACAACACCTCCCGGAGCCAGCGGCGGCGGCGGAGGAGGCGGCGGCAGACCGGGCTGCATGCGCGGTGGTGGCGAAGCGGACGCCGCGGTGCATGAGCGCCCGGCGGAGGAGTGAGGTGGACGGACTTGAACGCGGAGGAGGGGGCGGAGGCTCGGTCGCTGTACACGGCCAGAATTAGCAGCCGGGTTCGGTGAAGGCTACGGGCAGGCTAGCTGTAGCACACAGCAGCTGAAGGGGCGCACCGGGAGCCTGCCTGCTCGCAGCCCCCCCACCCCCGCCCCCACCCCCTCCACCTCCGCCCCAGCACCACCACCACCACCACCAGCAGCAGCAGCAGCAGCAGCAGCAGCAGCAGCAGTCCTGCCTGCACCGCGGCCGCCTCACAACAATGGCCTCAAATCTCTGTCTGTTTTAAGCCTCGGTCTCCACCAGCCACTCTCTCATGGCCTCTGAGGAGTGAGTCCACCATTAAATGTCACCCCATCGCATTTTTTCTTTGATGGGGAGGTATAGTGTTTTTCTTCCGTCTTTCTCCCCCCTTCTCCTTCTCTCTCTCTCCCTCCGTCCTCCCCGGTCTCCCGCTTCTCTCCGGCCGCCTCTCCCCCTCTGTCTCTGGCTGTGAGTTCTCGCCTCGCGTCGGTCTCTGACAGGCTGCAATGGTGGGTTTACTCCAGCAGCAGGAACCACCTATACTACTACTAGTGTACTGTTACTACTACTACTACTATTACTACTACTACTATTACAAGTGGTGGTAATAACATATTATTGTGGTGGTGTTGGTCACGAGCCGGGTATCTGTCACGCTCAGCGTCACTTATGTTAATGTCACTGCCTCAGTTATGAACAAACAGAGTTTATGTGTTCGCATGAACTCATATCTTAATATTTAATATTTAATATTTCATCTTGTGCCAGCCTAACAAGTCCACAGCTGACTAGTTTCACCAGGGGAACTCTGACATAACTTTTATACAATGCAAAAACATTTTGAGGGAGTGGGGGTTAAATTATCTCAACTTTTATTTTGTCTTATGAATATGTTCTTATGAAAAAAAACACGTCTCGTTTGGTTGGCATCTTTGCCCTCTTCTTTCTCTACTAATTATAGGTCTGACATTAGGGCCTTATACAAGTGTGATGTGGAGGCCATGGTTCTATTTAAGGTGGAAAGAGATGCCTGTGGTAGTGTGGCCATATTTACAGTTTACAATTGGGGATAAGCCGAGCTGCTTTTGATTGCTTTGGTTGGGAGGTCATAGTTTATGTAAATAGGCTGCTTAGTTCAGCAATGTTAAATTAAAATGATTGGTTCTCTACCTTAATAAATAAATATGCATGAAAAGGAAACGAGTCTCCAACTAACGAGAAGCAATGATAATCCAGTCAAATGAATCGATGGTAAAACCCCTTTAGAAGCTGTATTAGTGTTATGGATCATAATATGAGAACATTACTATGAAAATGTAATGGACAGATGAATAGACCTGGTTTGAGTCAAATAAAATAACTTTCATAACTTCATAATTCGTTCACCGTGGCCAATGCTAAGTTGTATATTTTAATTATGTTATTAATTACTATTTTTAATTAGAGTTGGACTCTTGACACCATCTTAGACAGTCACTGGAAATGAATTTGTTCTTTAAGAGTATAGGCCAGAGCATAGCTACAGCTATTCAGAGTCATATTCATGGATTAAATATGGCATCATATGAACCCAATGTGAACAAATATTCATATAGTAGCCTATGTTTTTTTTTTTGGGGGGGGGGGGGTCTAAAATGTGCTCATCATTAACTGGTGTGTGTGTCAGCTTTAGGGAATAATTTGCTAACGTCTCAGAAACACAACAGGCTTTCCTTTCCTTTCCTTTCCTTTCCTTTCCTTCCTGAATTTACAGGAAATGTGACTTTTTCTTTTCTTTTTGTTCTCAAAGCCCCTCCTGGAGCTCCTTCCATGTTCCCCTGTGGAAACTGGACATGTAAGCCTGCAATGTTAACATGCCATCACCTCCTCTCCCCCTGCTGCTGCTTCTGCACAGGGAAAGTACATAAAAACCAAAAAAGGAGGAGAGTGGCCTAAAAGGCACAGAGAACAGTAACAAATCAAGAAAGGACTAAAAGGCATATCTGTCACATGAGACGCTATATGAGTCCCCCTCCCTTCCAGGTCTGTCTCCAGAAAGAAAACATTACAAGAGCCCATGTTCTTCATGTGATTTGACTTAAACACACAGGGGAGGAAGACAAGGAAGTGCAACAACATGCGGAGAAAAAGGTGAAGTAGGCTAAAAATAAAAAAAACAAGAATGACAAGAATCCCCAGAGGAAAAAGAGACACAGAGGTGAGATCGAAATGGAAATGAAAATATGAAGGCACACACACACACGCACACGCACACACACACAGTCTCTGTAGCTCTCTCTCCCACTTCACTGTATTTTTATTATTCAGGACGCTACCCCTGTCGTTTATGGCTACGTAAGATTTATGAGTTCTCTCGCACCCAGCGGTGTGTGTGTGTGTGTGTGTGTGTGTAGGTGTGTGTATACACAGCCCAACTTTAAAACAGATAGCATTCGCAGTGGGCTGCTGGAATGAGAGGATGAGCTCGGTGTAGGTGGGGAGGTGGGAGCCTGAAATGTGTCCGGCTGCAACTTTCCCTCCCGGCCTCTTTGTGTGCGGACAGAGGGATCTGCTAACTGCTGCTGAAAACCCTCTGCACTCATTAACCAAACCTCTAATCAGCTATTTTTTTTTTTGTCCACGTCTTTCTTTCTCTCTTTCTTCCCATTGAGCCTGGGTGTGTGAAGAGGAGAGCTGCGGGAGGACGAGGCGGTGGGGATTACATGTATGTGTTGACTTGTGAGAGCACGCCGGTGCTTGTAAAGGCTGGAGTTATTCTTTATTTTCCTTGGATGGCAGACGCGCACCGGCGCCTCCGTGTTTCGGATTGAGTCACGGATATTGGGTTTCACAACTGAAACTCTGTGCCCTGCAGAAGCGTGGAAATCCTCTTTCTGTTTTTCTTCTTCTTCCCCCTCGGGGACTTTAGACATGTAGGACACTGAGGATGACACTAAGGAATTTCCTCTGTCTGCGAGATATGAAATGATATTTTCCACAAGGCTTCAATGTTGTGGAGTGGAAACACCAGACTGCTGCATGATGCCAATTATAAAATATTATACATGAATGAAGTAGCCTGTTCTTAATAGTATATTTGTATAGTGCACATGTGGTCTGATAGAAAATACTACACATGTTTTAATGCTGCAGTGTCGTTGCTGTTATGACTTGAAGCGTTACAGCATTCGTGTCATTACTGCAGGTATAAGTGCTGTTTTAATAACTGTCCTATCAAGTGATGAACTGACCCGCATGTTTCCTGCTGCGACTCTAACCCGCGGCCCTCACACCTCTGGATTATATTACATTAGCACGTGTCATTACATTTCACTATGTACTACACACACACACCCACACACACACACACACAAGGAAGGAATATTTCGCATGTATTCAGATGCAAAACTTAAATTCGATGTTTAAAGAAAAAGACAACTTATTTTAAAATAAACTATTAGTTAAAAACAAAACCAATATTTCCTGCACATGTATTTTCAGACAATATTGTGTCATTTAAAAATCCCTTCGATATTTCATTGAGTCCACACTTTGTCTGCATTGACTTGACAAACTATGGAATTCCTATTTTATGGCCTTACCTAAATAATAATTATAATAGTAATAATAATAGTAATAATAATAGTCATAATAATAGTCATAATAAGAATAATAATAAGAACAATAATAAGAACTAATAATATCTATTATTTATTCATTGTTGTGTACATAACTAATTATTTTCATTCTCATTAATTAATTCAATGGTGATGGGGTGGATTAGTTTAGCTACAGATTGAAACCATTACCAAGGGGACGAATAAAAAACACTTTAAAAACTTTTACCATGAATAAATAATGAGATAAATAGACAGATAAATAAATACCAGCTCATCGGCGTGAAGCTCTAATAGTCTTAAATGAATAGTCCAGCAGAGAGGCACAGAATTCAGTTGTGCACAGTTTGGGTGTAGTGACGTGTCGGTGGAGGACACTATATGCACAGACTCAAGCATCACGAGGAAGAGAGGAAAAACAGTCCAACTCACCGGAAGACTTTCTCCTACTTCCCAATGTTTGGATGGAAAAGAACGGCTTCCAGAAAGCTCCTAAGAACTGCAGTACAGGGGAGAGAAGGGGGGAGATAGAGGGAGAGAGGGAGAGGGGGGGGGGGGTGAAGAAAAGAGAAAGATGCAATCAAAAGGTCTTGGTATAAAAAAAAAAAAAATCCGATACAGAGCACAGACCTCTTGTAGTCTATCGAGCGGCTGCGACAGGAGAAAACCGCTGTCAGGTATTTCTGACCTTAAATGATTCCCGCTGAAATCCCGGAATAAAAGTAATAAGAGCGGGGAGAAGGAAGGCTGAAGGCTGGCTGGAAGTGATCTCAGATATTATTGATTCTGGTTATCATATTACACACCCTAATAGGTCTACCATGTTTTCTCTCTGCATGCGTTAAAAAGAAATGGTGGGAAAGCCTTGGACGTTTAACGTGGAGAAATTGCGCTGCTTCCCACCGGTAATGCAGATTGAAGTCGGGATGGAGAGATTGGAAAATAATCCCGAGAAAAATTGGAAGAGTTTTGTGGTAATTAACTCATGGAGGATGCACACAAATATTATCAAATAATAAATAATACTGAAATATGTCTGTGTTAGGGGGTATGATCCTAAAAGAGACATAAATAAACAAATACACTGCTGCCTTACACCATCATTATCTCATACAAAACTGCTGCAACCTGCTATTTTTATATAAATACAGGCTAAATATTATCATACACCAAGCATTCATTCTAACGAGAGAGCTAAAGTCAGTATCGAAGCTGTGTCTAAATCCTGCCCCCGGTTGCTTTTAATTAGGATTTATCATTAAGACATTACAATTCAAAACCCTGGGACGGACATTAATGTTAACACGCATTTTTGCACGGAAGAAAACGAGAAATGTTGCTAAACATCAAAGGACAACTAAGAGGAAAAATATATCAAACTGATGCTAGCAGCTGTTTCCCAGTAGTTCTCCACACAGCCCAGAAACAACCTGAGCATCATTCAGACAGAACAGCACACATCGCGGATCCTGAGTGTTACAGGGCCCGGGTATATATCCTCATGCGCCTCACACGCACATCCAGCGGTAAATATGCATCCATCCACTGCTGCGTGCGGCGGTAAACATTTCCTTTTTTCAAAAATGTAAGTTGCATAATTGTATGATAGCGTCCACGACCGCAGCATGAAAAGGGCTGTCCGCGTTGTTGCATAGTGGCTGTGATTATTAAAGTGCTGGAATAAAATCTCCGGCTGCCTCTGTTTCTGCTCCTGACAGCTTCCCCCAAACACATAAATCACAAGCAAGGATCCCCCGACCTCCCCGTACCAGCCTGTACCACCACAGCTTCTCCTGCTCCTCTGCTATAAAGTTATTTATTGTTTCCCTCCGTGCACTCACTCACTCACAGCCCTGGCTGCCGTCCATCGCCATCACAACACCGGCCGGGGAGTCCTCCCTGCTTCCCCCCCTCCCACCCTCAGCCCCGCGGGTTAGTGCGGAAATTTAGGAGCCTCGGAGCAGGAGTGGACTAGTCTAAAGTTGGCCACAAAGTGATGACGGGGGCCGACTAGCTTAGCCAGCTAGCCCATAGGCCGAGACAAAGGGAGGAGGCCGCCTCCAGAGCCCCAGAACAGCTGATGAGCCAAATGTCTGAGAGCAAGAGGAGGCTGCGAGGAGGGGGTGAAGTCACGTATCCAAAGAAAAACAAGGTAGAGGGTTTTTTTTTCTTCTCACGCTTGATGAAGTGAAAGCTTGGGAAAAAAGGCAGAAGCAGCAGAAACATACTGCAGGAGTTCAACGAAGCAACACAGTGTGTGTTAGTGCAGAATGATAGAGTATTAGGTGACTGGGAGATGGATGTGGACCAAAAGCTGAAAGTTACAAAGTACATTGACTCAAATAATCCTGGCACTTGTCATGTTTGAATTTGACTTCATACTCCACAGAGAAAACTGCAGTGTGAATCCGGTGTTCAAACAATGGTGCAGATACTAGACACACGTGTGTCTGTATGTTGAGGTTCATGAAAACAAGTATTTCTTTTCTCTTCTTTTTTGGGGGTGGACGTTGTTGCTCACTGCAGCTGCAGCTTCATCTTTAAAGTCTCACATATTCTGAACAAACTTTATCACCACTCTCTGCTCTTATCTCTGCCTGGTCTGGTGGTGCCGGCCACCGACACACACTCACACTCACATACTCACACACACACACACACACACACACATACCAGGTATGTAAAAGACTGGGTGCTGGATGTAAATAAACAGCTGTGAAGCTTTATTCTGTCTTTTTCTTTGTCCTACTTTGACCAAACGAAAAACAAAATACGACCACAAAAACAACTCCACATGTCAGTGCTGCTGCTTCACAGACTTGGTAAAAAAAAAAGCAAGTAGCTTGTGGTATTACCACAGGAACTGGAAGCCCTCACTGAAGCACTCACACAGTGACATATTGCCGCACAGCTCTCCAAAGGTGACCTTTGACCTGGAGGAGTGATAGCTCAGTTCTTTAATGATGAAGCCATTGGCAAAGTGCCCTACAATCCCATTTGTTTTATGTGTTAATCCATAAATCTGCTCGGTGACTTCCATTTACAGAAAGTATTTTTTAATCTAACTTTAACGTCTTATAGGAATCTCTTCAAGCCGAAAACAGAGGGGACAAAAGCCCAAAGACACTAATGGACACTGTTATGAAACCTAAAATAATCACAGAGATGTGGCTGACAAACTCCACACACAAGCATGTTGGCCTAATGATACGTGTCTTTAGTTACAAGATAGAAGTGCATGTGAATGTATCTGACTGTTGTTGCAGGTATATATTCTACCAAACTATCAGACTATGTTCAAATGCACATCACACAAAGTGAATGACAACTTTGTGGACTTGGTGCCATAAAGTAACAAAGCTCCCTAATTTGCTCTCTATCGAACCTTGAATCTTCTGATGAGCAGAAGCCTTTTCCAGTCTAAATTCAACCTCTGAAGCTAAAATATAAAGTAGTAAAAACGAAAAACCTTTGACACAAATGAGAGTTTGAAGATCCTTTGGGCTGAAACAACCTCTCTGTTGATCAAAGCCCCCCCCCTCACCCCCAAGTGAACCAGATTTCTGAATGTGACGTCATGTGCTGCAGCGTCACAGGGCTTCCAGCCACGTACATTCTTTTCAAATGATCTCCATGGTTAGAATTTCATTTATTTTGGTTTGGATTCATCAAGCTTCTCTTTTCCAGATGCTGAACTTTTCTGTTTTTGGTCTCATTTCAAGTGCAAAACAAGTCACATTCAAAAATGGACACTTTCAATCGAGGACATTTTTATACTTATGGACAATGTAGGAGGATAAGTTTGTAAATTGTACAATCTAGTGTGACTTAAAACAAATTTTTACATTGAAAGGTTAACAATTCGTTAACAGAAAATATGTTCACATAGCAGGCTTTCAATAATAGATTGTTTTTTTGTTTACTCGAAAACCAAAATACAATTTCTATCTCTCCTTCACCCGCAGTGTCGCTTTATGCCATTAGGCCAACCAGAGCACCGACTGCCATCACATTATACCTGCCCACCCCCCACCCCCCAAAAAGACCATTCAATATCCTCAAGTTTCCCTGAAAAGACATTTTTCATCAAGTCCGTTGGAAGCTTTCCTTCAAGTGTAATGAGGTCGAACGGCCATGCAGCATCACTGCAAACACCACGGACGCAGCCGCACCGAATGGGCGAGTGACGACAAACAAACCGAGCTCTGCAACACATTTCATCTCCTCCACTTTGGGACGACGACACACACGTTTCAACACTGTTTTTCACATAAAGCAGATATATGAACTCCTTCTGCCCGACCTGGGAGAGGAAGAAGGCACCTTACATGTCCCTGTTTCTATTTAAATAGAGTTTTGGTCTGTTGCCTATGTGTTCAAATCTAGGGCAGAAAATAACTGGAATCAAAAAAATAACCTGAAATCAACTTAAAATGTATCAACCGTGGAGCATTTTGATGTGGACAGTTCTGTGATGTGGACAGTTCTGTGATGTGGACAGTTGTGTGAGAGGAACATTTAGAAAATCCAATATTTTTGTTTTGAGTTTGGTGTATTTTTCGTTTGCTTATTTTGAGCTGCCCATCCCCTGCGAGTCCACATGACAGACTATTCATTTCACAACCAGCCTAAATGATAAAAAACCTCCAGTCTAAACACTGCCATTACACAGCTTTACATCTGCTGTACAATAGCAGGATGTGAGCTGAAACGTTAGAAATGCCATAGGTCTGCTCTCAGGATTCGACTCCCATTGTTTTGGCTCAGGCTCATCAAATCTGAACAGATCTTCCTCACATAAAGTCTGTTGATGCTCCTGGCTGTAGATACATAACTGAGGCATTATACTACTGCTGCACACCAAAGACCTTCTTGAACCCTGTTTGAGCCACAAGCCTCTGCTGAATAAAAGAGTTTCTGGGGAGTCTGCACAGGACGTATAACAATCACAGTCTTCAGTGAATCATTAGCAAGAGAGGAACAAGTGGTGGCTTAACAGCAGAATTTGTTTGTTTGTTCTTTGAAACTAAAAACTCAACAACTTTTTGCAGAAATCTAACATTATTCTGATGAAAATCTGTATATTCTTCACCCATTTACATAAAGTGTAACATATGAACCTTGTTGGAATAATTTAACTTGACACCAGTTGCCAAAGCATAACCAGCTATGTAGGGTTGTTCAAATACTAATGCTTTGTGGAAACACAGTGAGGAGGTAAAAAACATAATTGATCGACCTCATGTTTGTAAAATGTTTTTTCTGTTTATCAAGTGTTTGTCATTCTCTGCTCATATCAGAGTTTAAATCCACAGCCTTCACTCACTCACTCTTCATCCAAATCAGTCTTCAAACTTCCAAGAAATAATAATGCAACATTCATCATGATAATTATCAATACTGACTGACATGGACATTATTATCTTGATAATATTTTGGCCGTATCGCCCAGTCCTGCAGCCATGTTTGATTATACAACATTACCCGGCCAGCCATCATTTTAGCCCTGCTCTCTTTCCCCCTGAAGTGCTCGACCCCGTGTCACCAACAGTCCTGAACCAGAAACTCATGCCATCAGCACCTTCCTTTGACAGAGAGTTAATCTTTATCAGAGATACTAATCTTTAACCTGGAGCTCAAAGGAAGCCAAGAGAGAGAGAGAGAGAGAGAGAGAGAGAAGGAGTGGGGGGGTGTTTGGGGGTTTAGAGGAAGGTGGGGTGTGGGGGTCAAATGGGCCCTTTTTGCTCCTGGGCCATGAAAAGTGCCAAGCTCACCAAGTCTGTCAGGGCTGGGGGTGAAGAGGGATGGATGTAACTGCTTGTGTGTGTGTGTGTGTGTGTGTGTGTGTGTGTGTGTGTGTGTGTGTGTGTGTGTGTGTGTGTGTGTGTGTGTGTGTGTGTGTGTGTGTGTGTGTGTGTGTGCGCGCTCTCTAAGAAGTGTAGAGAGACTATTATAATATGAACACGATATTGAAGACAATATGTTTTTTTAAATGTGGCATTCAAAGCCAAAGACAGAGTAGGTGTGTATAACGTCTAAATACTAAGGTGTTACTATGAAACTGTGAGTGATGTCAAAGTTATTATTTTGAAAAGATTTTATATCTTTAATTGTGATCAAAGGATATATTGGGTATATATCTGTAGGTCTATTAAAGGCGTATACATTGATGAGCATATTACAGCTATATTAACAGGAAACAGTACTGCAAGTGATTTTTCTGAGGTGTTTCTAGTCACAACAGAAGTCACCATGTGTAACAACACAGCTGGCCCTCCAGTTAAATGCACAGCAACATGCCAGGGCTGCTGGCTCCTCGGTGAGAGGGCCCTCAAAAGAAGGAGAAAAGCAACCGAAGGACCGGGGGGGATGTGTCGCGGCTTTATGCATCAATGTTTAACTCGGATTATATTAAGAACAGAGCCATGTTCCTTTGGTTTAGTTGCAGCTCTGCCTCTCACTTTGTCCAACGACTGAATGTCTTTTTCAGCTGGTTTGTCATTGTGTATCCAGCTGTGTGACCGAAGACGGATGTTGCTTTTCAGGACAGTCAGCCCCTGTGGCTGCATGTTGCTCACAAAAGTTACATTTTCCAGCATTGGCGCGGGGACAGTAGCACTCGGTGATATGTGTTTGTAGTCATCTGTGGTTTGGCAGTGCCTTAAAAATGGATTTTCCTAAGATGTTATTATATTGCTGTGAGGCCTCTTTTGCACTGAGTGTTGAACGACCTGCAGCAGCACAACAGGCTGGTGTCCATTTCCTAACAACATGCTCCTCTTATGACACAGGGATAAGAATAAGAAGCCAGTGATTGTAATATAATCAGGCCACTTGGCCCAGCAGCAGATAGGCCTGCTATTAAGCCTGTTAGAGCAGGATGGAGCGGCTGTATGGATCTGGGCCAGAGCTGTCAGCCTTTATACACTGTGACAGTGTTGGGAACGCCTGCCCCCAATATTTTACTCTGATGGCTGTTTTGCCCAGAGTTTGTCAGTGATGTATGAAAAAATCTATTAAAGCGTGGCTGTGTCGCAGCGGCTGTGGGTTTTTCATGACTTTTAAGTCTCTGTACCTGGAAGCAAGCGGAAACCACCAAGGTCAAGTGAGCTTTACCTACAGTACCATTCAAAACAAAAAGAAATGCTGCTTTCTCTCTGCTGACACAGTACAATAATGCAGGCTGCTGTTCAGGTCTGAGGATAAACTGTGCATGGACCATATCTATTGAAAGAATACAGCCATGTGACAAGTACACAAACAACAACAAGACTAAACAGATGAGGTTTAAATGATTTTTAAATACTGAAAAATAAAGGATTAGAAGATTGTGGCCCTGTTACCTGCTTGATGAAAATATATTTAATACATATATATTACACTGTTACTCCTCCATCCAGCCAATGCCTGGTTTTGACTGTATTCCTATTTTACACAAGCTGATGGATCCAACTCCACATGTGGCTGCTGTAACAATGAGATTTTAATGATCACAATTAATGTGGAATAAACCTCAAATTGTTCATAATTTAAAATATCTAGAGTCGTAATTACACCTTGGCCCCTAACCAACTGGCGTGCTCTTTCTTAGATGTGGTTTGGATGAACACTCTGTTTATGTTGGACCATTTGCTGTGTGTTTGGGGGTTGGGCTGGGAGGCATAAGAGCGCATGACAATATGTGGAAGAGCAGAGAGGGAAAGAAAGAATGACAGAGGGGGTGGCGGCTTCTTGAGTAAGCAATCTTTTCACACTACCATAAATCACGGCGTGGCTAACATGCATCTTCTCTCTTTACACCTAGCCGTCAGGTCGCTATTCTCTACGACTCATTCTCTCTCACACAGAGTCCAGGCGCACACCTCTCTGCTGTCCACACCGCAGTGAAGAGAGAGAGGGGGATAGGGGGGGGGAGAGAGAGAGAGAGAGAGAGAGAGCATGGTGAAGCGCCCTCTTGTCTGTTACCTATTTTGAGGCATCTGTCGTCAGCTGCATTCACACACACAGAAAGAAAAAAAAAAGTTTGGGGATAGCAGTGGAGCTTGAACGCGGGCACACCCCGCGGATGCCCCGGCGAGTTCGAGAGCGACCACGGTCACACAACAGATAATTAATGACATGTCGAGCGGCGGAGCGCGTGGGATGGGGACGCCCCGGGAACACACACCGGGACACTGAACGAGAAACATCCCCGGCTGACTGACCATACCTGCTGTCCCTCGGCGTCTCTCCTCCTGGATCTCTGCTGTTGCACTTTTGGTTTATCCCCTCCTGGATGCAAAGTGTTTGGGACACGGTACGGACACACCGGCTGGAGTATGGAGGACCACAGAAACCCTTATTGGAAAACCTTGGACGTATTCTTCAATGATTCCGGCTGCGTAATTACGCGCAGTCGGCCTGACAGGTCGACTCTTTTCTACCCAGTTCAAAATGGCAATAAAACAGAATTCGTGCCGGTCAACCCCGCGAATTCGCTGCAGTGCTCCAGCCGCGCTCACTGAGACGCCTCTGCAACATAACGCAGCGCAAAACTCCGACAATTAAAGGCTACACCCGCAGCGCCAAAGCAGACGGGGACTGCTCGGTCTGGGGCTCGCGGTGCTACTTTGCCCTAAAAAACACACTGCGTGCGCGCGCTCACCCGCCCCCCCACACAACACAGCAACCCACCCACCCCTCTGCTTGTTCTGCAAAATCCCCCGTACAGCGGGGCCGGTGCGTGCCTGGCCAGCCCCGCGGTCAGGGCTCGCGCTTTTCTCTCCCTGGAGCCTGATCTTATGCTGGACGGTGGCGCGAGAGC
The DNA here is from genome assembly GCF_009819705.1 of Hippoglossus hippoglossus. Classification (NCBI taxonomy): domain Eukaryota; kingdom Metazoa; phylum Chordata; class Actinopteri; order Pleuronectiformes; family Pleuronectidae; genus Hippoglossus; species Hippoglossus hippoglossus. Next base: position 3,540,505 of record NC_047158.1, read on the forward strand.
CAGAACCGGGGTGCAGCGCGTGCTCCGGTGTGTAGGCCCGGTGAGCTGGACGTGGTTTCATCCACAGCCAGAGCTTTTCTGGACTGAGCACATGGCGCCGCATTCCCTGAGCTCTCCTCCTATGCCAATTTCATTCCTCCTCTTCTGCATCTTCCTCTCCTCACCCCTCCTATACCATCCAGTCGCTTCTTCTACTCCTTCCTCCCGCCGGTTGGCATCTTGCTCAGCGTCTCATGCGTGCACGCTGGTGTTCTTACTGTCCTGGCCAGTGGCCGTGAGTCCTCATTGACCTGTAACCTTTACAGACCAAGAGGTTTTAGATTCGTCCCTTCATGATTTGATTGATTATAGATTATGGAATATCTTTTTTTACCCACCGCGTCTTCCCCACCTCTCCCTTGCGCTCTCTCCCCGCTCGGACCTCTTGGTTCACCCTTTCGCCCCAGGATAGGCGAACTGACACCGTGAACTGTTTCTGAACCGGGCTGCTGACTGACAGCTAGACAGCTCACCAGGTCCTACGGGGAGCTGGAGAAGGGAGGCGAGGGGGGTGGAGGGTGTGGGTGGGGGGTGTGTTGGTTCTGGTTCGTGTTCCTGTCCGATTGTAGTAGGGTCTGGGGGCTGAAACAGGGGGTCAGGGGAGTTCAGCCTGACCTGCCCGCGCGTCCCGCCTGCGCCAGGGGGCCAGGTGTGGGTTATTACATGGCGTCAAACAGCGAGCGATCAGAGGAGAGGAAGATGAGGAAGGAGGTTTGAAGGGAGAGAGAGAGAGAGAGAGAGGAGAAATTCCGCTGTGATTTGACCTGTGCACATCCAACATGGGGAAGTGTTCCCGCCGCTGTGCGAGGCTTGTTTACACATCCACTGGCGGAGCACAGCGGAGAGGCCTGCAGTCAGAACCACGTCCCGAACATTATTCACATGGTTGCCTAGCACGAAAACAAAATCAAACCAGCGAAACGTCACAATTATAAAGGCGATGAATGAAACAACCATATCTGATTTCAAGCCCTCCCACATGATGACCCACATACTTAAACACATACAGATGTCACAAATGTGTTATTAATCCACACTCTGGTCTATGGGGCCTGCAAAACCCCAGGAAGGACAATATTCGGGAAATAGATACTGCTGCTTCTGTTTTGTGACATTTAAACCACGCTGACTGAAATGCTAAAACAGTGAAATGCAGCGTGAGCGTATACAGGCGGGTTGTGGCGACATGTTGGACGGACTGGACATCTTGCTTTCTGTCCTGCGCGCAAACACTCACAGTTTTCCTCTGCTCATCTGGGGAGACGAAATAAATCTCAAAGAGACGCACATGACTTTCTCTCTCTCTCTCTCCTCTCTTTCTGCCTCTGTGTGTGTATTAGTGTTATCAGCCCACACATAAATACATGCCTTCACCGCCACACACACACACACACACACACACACTGAGAGCAGGAGAGATAAAGCGAGGAACAGGAGGAGGAAAGAGAAAGATAGAAGTTCAATTATACCGAAGCGCTCGTTATTTGCACGTTATTTCCCGTCTGTCCCCGGGTTGATAAAAGAACAGAATGGGAGCGGGAGGACGCCCGTGCCCGGTCCCGTCCTCGTGGAGACATGTCCGGCTCAGCAGCTCGGTCTCTCCCTCGTTCTCTCTCGCTCTCTTTCTTATCGCTCCGGCGCATGCTGCAGCTCCGCGGCCGGTTGGTGGATGGGTGGGTGGGTGGGGGCAGGATACGGGATACGGTTGCAGCCGCTAAATTTTTACGCGCCTTGAAAACACTGACGATTATAAATTAGCACGAGGCGTCTTACAGATTTATTCCCAAACGGATAATCGTCACCGCGCGAGGCGAGGAAGTGTCCGGTGCGTGGGGCACGAGACTGGATATCCACAGCCTGTAAGAGATCAAAGCTATTCATGCTATAGATTCTATATTCAATACTACTGATAATAATAATAATAATAATAATAATAATAATAATAATAATAATAATAATAATAATAATAATAATAATGTAAGTAACATATTTAAATGCTACAAATTGTATATTATTATTATTGATAATAATAATCATTTGTTTTTCTAAAACCTCCCCTTTTGATTGGTTGATTTAAGCCCACGTTAACTCGCGCTGTTAACATTACTTTGCCCACACTTAAATCTTCAGCTTGTTAACGTCCAGCGGCTGTAGATTTATGAGGCCCAGCGGTTCTCTGATTTATGTCGGACTGCTTTCAAAGAATCACTGCTCCTTTCCTTAAAAGACACCAACAAATGTTTCTTTCCAGTGCTCCCGTGGCTTCTCACTTGAGGAAAAGACACCGGGTGCGTCTTCAAGCGACGATTATATGTGCGAACCTAAAATGACAAGTTAACTCAGCAGTAGCGTTTTTATGGGAATAGCTCCGGGCGGATCGGAGCGATGAGCACCACTTTTATGGATATCGAACACATTTCCAGTGCCGCTATTTTCACTTAGGTAATTTCTATTATTTTGTAATAACCTTTCTGTCCTTCTTACATCATATTTGCAGGAAATGAATGTGGTCAAAGTAAAAATACTAATACATACATTCAAAATATAGCCTACGTATATTTTTTAAATTAAGATTTGCTTTTATTTTTATATAAACATAGCCTAATGTAAAATTACATATTATGAATTAAATGTAATTTGATCAATTCGATATAATTCATAGGCCAAGTTACAGTTAGTTATATACATCTTTTTTTTTAAATATCTCTTTTGTATTTTGTCCTCATTTTTGAGTTGGAATAAATCGCAAGAAAACTGTGAGCGAGACAATATGGCTGCCGAAGCCGTGAGTGGGAAGATGCGCTTTGTGTGAACACTTGTCTCTTCCAGACGCGTGGGTCGGCACCGACCTTGTCTTTGACCACGTGCAATAAAAGGATGTTTCATTCCCAGTGTATACAAACAGATTTGTGCCGTTTTGCTGTGTAGCTACTTGATCTTGTTAAGGGTTTCCGCCCCAAAAGTAAAGAGGGAGACCGCAGGGCTGCAGCTGAATGTTCCTGCTGCACCAGATTCAAAACAAGATTTCAACCAACAATAAATCTGAGCCAAAGACTCTCACTCGCTGGTTTTAACTGCGCAAGACGCTCCATTTTAAACCAGAGCGCAGTTAAATTCACGAGGGTTTTAATAAAAACCGGAGTAAAAGGCGCCATTATTCCTTTAATAGCCTCCACCGGAAGGTGGAAACCAGTCGCTTAGACGATTCTGCTCCTGTTCAGCAAAATGCTACAGCCCCACAATAAAGAAGGTGTAACAGCCTGTAGCAACACACACAAACAAAACTGCAACGTTTTCAGCCGCCTCATTTATACCACTGACGTCACAACGGGCTGACAATGCCTTCAGAGGGTTTTTCGGTGTAAACATTAATTTCAGCCTCATGGTGCGTTCAAGTCTTTCAGGCTATCTGTGTTTTTCACATGTAACAACCGTGTACTGTGGAGAGGCTGGTGGTGCAGCAGCTCAGGCAGAGGGATTGAACCGTGGTAAGAGAAGCAGAGAGAGCTGTGGCTGCAGTGAGGCCTCGCAGGGGCTCAGATCCCCCTCCTGCAGCTCGGATAGCAGCTATAATGGATGTCAGACGACGCAGTGATATCATTTCTCACCACCGTTTCAAACATTTGAACTATTTCTGCCGCGGTTTGATGTGGGACTATATCTCGCCAGACAAAACACACTTAACCGTGGACACATGCCCGGGATAAGATAAGATAAACCGGCTGCTGCCTCTGCTGGCGTGCAGTCCTCTCCCCTGATGTTGGGAACTTGCGGTTTGATTCATTTACTAACGTGCTTCCCTCGGAAACTTTTCTCCACACTCACCTACCTGCCTTCACCGCGGCAGCATGGCGGCACCGCGTGGCTTCTGCAAATGCGCGCCCGACGCTTCCATGACACCCACATCAGATATGAGGGGGAGATACGCGGCGAATTATATAAATATATATGAAAAAAGGGGAAGGAAGGAAATCTTGTCACCCCCCCTCCCCCCTCCCCCCTCTCTCTCCCCGTCTCTTTCTGTCCACAGAAATGAGGCGGGATATTGTTCCTGACACGGCAGCGGACAGAGAGGAATACGCATTTCGAAAAGCGCTCCCCTCTTGCTGCTTCTGCCATTATTATGGGATGGGAAGCCGCGGAGACCCTCTAATTTGGTTACACTAAGGTTTACACTGGTAGTGATGGCCGAATGGGGAGAGAGATGGGGGAGAGGGAGGGGGGGGAGTGCAAGAGCCCAGCCTTGGAAATTTAATTGTAAAGTGTTTCCCGATGCACATCCATCCATCTGCACAAGATACAGCCAAGTGTATTATTATTATTATTATTATTTTAATAATAATAATAATAATAATTATTGATGTTGTTATTGATGCAATATGTATTTCAATGTGTGTGTTTCGTATGTAGCCTATATAATAAAATTATTTCATGATGCGTTCACTGTCCACTGTCCTGCATTTTGCTTATATTACCACCAGGCTTTACACACACAGAAACGAGCGTCATCTACCATTATAGTGCGTTATGAGGTTAGCGGAGGAAATTACGTTTACCCCAATGCACCACCCACCCTCCAGTCACCTCCACCACCCCACTGCTACTGGCAATGGTAAAGGCAACATTTTTAAAAAGTTGATAGCTACACCTCAACCAAATTCACAACAACTCACTGAGTGAGTCACTGCATTGGATTTCATACAGCAGGAGAATTGTACATTTACAGAATGCAACTAAATTCATATTCGTGGGTATAAATATAGAGGAGCAGGCGGCTAATCTCTGCATCTTGCTCCCCTCGCCACATTAAAAGAGAAGAAGAAGAAGGTCTGATTCACGGTGAAGGATTTGAGCAAAAGCAGAGACACTTGAGTGCTGACATGAATAATGGCGCCCAGCTCAGATCCAGCAAACATTCAAAGAAAACACATTGGGGAAAAACGAGGAGGTATAAAAAATGAAACCAGGCTGAAGTGTGCAGCCTGGTTTCTTCCATGAACTTAAATGGATCCCATATAAACAAGCCTGCCCTCCTCTAAAATTAGCAGCAGCAGATGAATCTTTTCGCAGCAGAAAACGTTTGTTTTGTGTGGTAAGCAACCGTCAGCTGGTAGTTTCGGTGACACGAATAAATTATCAATTCCACAGCCATTCCCTGGGATTTTTTCTGCCAATGCAGAAAGCTTCAAAAACAAACGGGGCCTGCATGGGCTCATTTTGCTCATTGTAAAAGTCATGGAGTCGAACCGGCAACGTTTAGCTCTGCAGGCTTCAGCTCCCTTGGCTGAACTACTTGGACTCACTCACACCTCCTGGCTAGATAGATGAGATTTTCCTGACGGCGGGTCCCTGTTTTATGAGATTTCACGGCGGCCGAGGCGCGCCCGGAGTGCCAAATTTAAACAAATCTCCCGTTAATTGGTCGCCGCAGTAATTCAAGACCCGCAGCTACAGCCAGCTACTGTCACACTGAGGGAGGGGAAATAAGGAAACCCACCCCGAGTTATAATCAAGTGTAGAGGGGAGTGTGTGTGTGAGGGAATGGAGGGAGAGAGGCGGAGAGGCGATGGAAACATAACCGGAGCAGAACGAGGAGGAGAGCCGGGAGAGGAGTCTGTGCAGCAGAGATCTCTTCCTCCTTCTCCTCCTGCTTCCTAGTTCCGGTGCATCATCGCTCCATCGACCGTCATTTTTCTCTCTCCCCTCCGTCTCCCCACAGCACGGGGAAGCATGATTTATCGCGGGCACCACCATAAACAACAGCACTCCCTCACAAACACACAATGGCAGCCCCGGCCGCACGCTGACACCCTGCCTCACTATAAATCAAGAGAAGTAGCTAGCTGGGGGGAAAGAAGAAGAGGAAGAAGAGGAGAGAGAGAGGGAGAGAGCGAGGGAGGGAGGGTGAGGGATAGACAGAGCCAGATAGAGAGAGATGTAGAGGCAGACAGGAGGTGATGGGAGAAAGATGGAGAAGAATATCCAAGTGCTTCTTAAACTATAAACAGCCATCGGCTAACATTGCATTCCTCCATCTCTCTCTCTCTTCCCTCTCTTCCCTCCCTCCCTCCCTTCCTCTCTCTCTCTGCTTTGCACCGCTTCAACCTATAAACAATGGCTGGTGATGATGATGATGGGTGGGGGGTCATGTGTAAACAACACTAAACAGCAACATGCACGATGAGAAAACACGGCGGAAGATGGGTAGTTTTTTGGGGGGCTGCATATTTACCACGATGTTAAAATAGCCTATGAGTCAGTGAAGGGGGGATCGCGGCTGGCGAAGATGAGGAGGAAGACGCGTGGCTGTTTCCCCCCGTGCGGTCCCCTTCCTTCCTTCCTTCCTTCCGCAGTACTCACGGTGTCCACAGCGACCCGCAAGACGCGCGCCCGTCCAAATTTGTTTTATTGCAGCCTCCTTCTCTCTTTTCTCTTCCCCCTCTCTCTCTTCCTCTCTCTCTCTCTCTGTTGGCGTTTCTCAGTGACTCCTCTTCTCCCTCACTCTCTCTCTCCCCCCCCCCCCCCCCCTCTCCGCTGCTATAGGGGGGCTTGTATTCTTTTTTTTTTTCTTTGAAAAGACAGTTGAGATTTCCACGTCAGACACACACAGGCACACACACACACACACACACACACACACACCCAGGAGGAGCACCGTGCCTCACCGTTATATTCCTGACGAATACATATCTATTCTTTAACCTCGGCATTAATAATTTAATGAACCACGTGACGTGTCGGTCGGGGCGGGGGATTAGGGGTGAGGGTGCTGGTGGGGTTGGTGGTGGTGGTGGTGGGGGGGGGTATCTGTGCGCCTCTTACTTCGTGGGAGTGGGAGGGCTGCGTGATGCAGGGGCTCTGTTTGAGTTTCAAAAATAAAAAGAAAGGAAGATAAAACAAAAATATTAAGAGAGAACCTGTGTTCACCTTTCAGCCTCCTCCCCGGGAGCCACCGTGCGTAATGTGCGTAAAGTAAACCAGGGTAGGTCTGTAATAGAGAGGGAGAGCGATAAAAGATGATTGTCACCAACTCGGTTCCCCTTTCTTTAAAAAATGACTGCCCGCCTCAGACTCTTTCTTCGTTATTCCTCACTGTCACCTCTGCCTCAGCTCGCCGTTACTCGGCTTGAGAGAGGTGCTGGTGGAGAGGGGGGGGGGGGGGGGGGGGGGGGGGGGGGGATTCCTGACACTGTCCCGTCTTATATTTCAACGGATCCGTTTCCAGCAAAGTAGGAAATGTTCGATTATCGCAGAGGAGTTGATTTCTCCCGCTCGGAGTCATGTTCGGCGCGTCCCGGAGCTAAACTAAATATTTAACAGCCGCGGCGCGCACTCAAGAGCAGAACTGTGTCAGAGGAAATGAATCACGGCGGATTCTTTTGACAATTATAATTCATGTTCCGCGTCGAAATGGAAACAGACCAGACCGCGCTCTTCACCCACATCTGTGTGATCACATGTATCAAAAATTAATATTTTATCTGGACAAAATTTTCATGAGTACTTTTTTTTTTTTTTTTTAACCCTGGTGGGATAACTGCTGTGATTTATTTAAACAGGAAGAGTCTTTATAGAGGAGAGATGTGGCAGACAGGTGGCACAGGAGAACAGAGCTGTTCCAAAAAGAGATGGAGAGAGGGACACAGATAGAGAGATATTAAAGAGACACAAAGCATAAAAGAGAGAGAAGGTGTGTGTGTGTGTGTGTGTGTGTGTGTGTGTGTGTGTGTGTGTGTGTGTGTGTGTGTGTGTGTGTGTGTGTGTGTGTGTGTGTGTGTGTGTGTGAGTGTAGACCGACAGAGAAACACCGGAGAGACAGAACCACCCGTCGCGAGGCCGCGCGGGGCAGCAACAATAGAAGGTTCAGAAGCTGGAGCCGCAGAACAATGGAGCTGGAGAATCAAGTGCCGGCGCTGGAAGTCTGTGCCGGGGCTCACCGAGCTCCTGAGCGGCCAACAAGGAACACTTCAAGGTCAAACAATGAGCCGCAGCCGCCTCCAGACCTGCGGCTGCAGTGCGAGAAGGGGGTTTAAAAAAAAAATAAAATAAAAAAGAACCCTAACAACAGCACCTGCCTTCAGGTGTAGGAGCTGAAAATACCCGAGCTCCTCTGCGCATTAAGACCAGACACACTCCCATTTTATATTCCACACTGCCACTTTGAAACAACTGGGCCAGAGGAGCTGGTTCACAAACGCAGCTTGGAGTTGGAATAAAATCCCTTACATGACAAAGCAAAGTTAAATAAATGTACAAATCAATAAGGAGGCATTGTAACTCTCAGCGTGTTAACAGTGAACCAGTTTAGTGGCCAGCTGATTTATTTGTTCACGTGCACAAAAAGAACACAATCTCACAGGCTGAGTGGTTTAAAAGTTGCATAGAAGGAAACACAGAGGCGGGTCCCCGAGATTGTACCCACAACAAGATTGAAATCAAACATTCGCGGTGGTGATGATGGCGCGCGTAATGACGGCCATAAATTATGGCAATCACAGTGTGAAACAGCAGCTAAGATAAGTCGCAGCAGAGACCTGGGAACGGGCCGACAACAGCAATACCAAGCAGCAGCGTAAACCTGGCACAGATATAAAATCATCCAGAAATGTCTCAACAATGATTCTACTACTACTATAATAATAATAATAATAATAGTAATAGTAAAAATAATAATCCTAATAATAATACTGATAATAATAATAATAACAATTGTGTTTTGTGATTGTAGACCACCGCCATTGTTATGTCTGAGAACAGAGGACAGAAAGGAATGTCTTTGTGACATGTATATATATTTCAACAACTGAGTATCTACTGATATTCCACATGTGACACTGTGCTGTTATGTGTTAATTGATGGTTATTATCATTATTAGTATTCTAACTTTTATCAGCTTGGTGCAGAATCACCCTAACGTGCCAGTGCATGGGCCAGTTGAAGTGATGTTGGAGCTGTGTGCAATCGTGGGGGTCTCGTGGTCCATGATGGATTAAGACAAGGTAAATTCTTCCTCCTCGGTAATGATTAACTGGCCTTTGAATAAAAGGAGAGAAACTGAAAATGTCTCTTTGTTAAGATGTAGAATGGCCGTAAAATTAAAGTGTCCAAGGCGTGATTAAATGGTTACTTATTACATCATAAAACGGTATTATTCTCCTTATTATTATTATCATTATTTTTATTATTATAGTTGCTGTGGTTAAAGTTATTGACAGATGTGAGTAGAGCAGACACAGTCAGAGACAGAGATGGATTCACCCCAAACATCTCGACTCGTCCCGTGGATCGTAAATCTGCGAGAGACGGCAGCACGCGCACAACAGTTTTTTCAACAAAAGAAAAAAAAAATCTCTCTCTCTCTCTATATATATAATATATTCTTTTCTGCGAGACGTGAGGGCTTTCCTCCGTTATGGAGTTGCATCATATACACCCCCCTACTCCTCACAAGGAAATGTTAAGGACCAATCCAAATCAATACACAGTAAGATTTGCGTGATCAAACTATTTTTTCTCTTAAGTTGCACATGTAAGCATGGGGCGCGCTGTGCAGCTGCTGATTCATTATTATATGGAAAAAAAGCCTGGATCCATAATAGATATCGTGTGGACGCCGCCTGCCTGTACTTGGGGTGGGAGACAGAGCGCCGTTTAATAGGCTGCAGTGAGTGTGAGCTGCTGTCACACACGTCACATCATTGATCCTGTCATATGTGACTTCTGAGCTCAGTAAAAACAGCCTGAGCATTGTTGGCCTTATAAAGGCTGAGCGAGAGCCCGCTGGGTTACAGTACTCATCCATTACACTCTGCGTGTTTATTACGGTTTTACGTTTCCACGCTGCTCTCTGGACTGACTGATGTGCTGTGATTCACATTATGAACATGTGTTCTCACACAGTTTGACCAAATGCTTTTGTCATAATACTAATGGATGAGCACTTCTGGTTTACTGCTGTACAATGAATTGACGTGTGGTCTTTTATGCAGCATCCTAAAATAAATATTTTGCACCACAATTTGCATTTGTAACAACAATTTGAACAAAGAGCCCAGAGTCCTACATTTGAGAAAATCAGCGTAACTAATGAGTAGAACGTTTCCTCACTATCTGAAGAGAATCTTGCATTTCCTGTTTTGTGCATTATTCATTTTTAATTTGTTGAAGGCTTATAACGAATATAAATTATCACTGGAGATATAAAAAAAAAAAAAGCAACGCTGGAAATTAATTGTCTCCTTGCGACTGTGGTGATATTTAAAATATTTCATGACGAGGCCTTCACCAAAATCACTCACAATAAACTTCGGATGAGAGAGGCTGAATCTGCCAAATCCCCTCTGCTGTCTGCAGGATGTTATTATGGAGCCTGCGCGTCTTTGTCATGGGGATATTGATAAGTAAAAGGTGGGGGGTGGGGGGGTGGGGGGGGGGGGGGGGGGGGGGGTTTGGTTAATACTGTGGTATCAATACGCGTTCACGGGCCTAATGCCCCGCCATCAGTCACACAGGCCGCGGAAGCGTATTTATCACTCACATCTAACGGATATGAGCGCTGCTGTAACAAACAAGGGGCAGGATCATCCCACTGTATGTGGCACCGCTTGTCTCCATTCACTGGCTGTGCGCAGCAGCGTGCACCGACACTGCGCTGCAAACAGAGGGGATTCACCCGGCGATGAAAGAAACTCAGAAAAAGACTCAATAACTCATTCATATGATTCATGAGTCATTGCAATGAAACGAGTAATATTCAATCTGTGATAAGACTTCGTGGTGACTTCAATATGAAGCATCTTTGTTGCGAGGTTGTGATGATTTGACGTAAAACAGAGCAGAGGAAATAATAATCGTAAAAGAATGCGTTGTCTTTATTTAAATGAATAAAATCAAAGCAGCACACACAACTGATAGAAAGTGATTCATGATTTGGCTCCAGATCCTGTGACGTCTTTTCGTCATCAAGTTATTTGCGGTTTGGTTTTTCAAAGGCTTCAGTGCTCGGTCGTATCTAAACCAGATCTTAAGTATTATTTATTATTTAAAATATTGTATGTAACTACACAGCCCTGCAGCCACAACATTGTACCACAACAGCCTATAGTGGCTTATCACAACACGGTGTGTATGCGCGTGTGGCCGTTTGGTAACCATTATTTGGCTCCCTCTCTTTAATACTTAATACACGTCTCCTTTTAAATGGATCACAGACACACACACACACACACACACACACACACGCACACACAGTTGCAGTTGTAAAAAGCCTGGCAGCCATATATCTCTGGTGACGACCTCCTCCTGCAGCTCGCGCGCCTGCACCGTGACCTCCTCGGCTCCTCGCGCTCTCCAAAATAATAAATTTCTCGGCCAAAGCGGCTGCAACAAGCGCGAGGACAGAAAGAAAAGAGAGAGAGAGGGAGAGAGAAAACACGCGGGCGATTTGTCTGGCAATTAGCAAACCACCGCAAGACTCCCAGGCCAGAGAGAGAGAGAGAGAGAGAGAGAGAGAGAGAGAGAGAGAGAGAGAGAGAGAGAGAGAGAGAGAAGGGGGGGGGGAGTTGTTGTAACTTTTCTGGGTAAGTGTCTCTGTTATCTGAGACTTATGTGAACATTATAGTGCATGTTTATGTGCAATCCCATCACCTGTGTGTGTGTGTGTGTGTGTGTGTGTGTGTGTGTGTGTGTGTGTGTGTGTGTGTGTGTGTGTGTGTGTGTGTGTGTGTGTTGTGTTGTGTGTGTGTGTGTGTGTTGTGATCACTGAAAAGCCATGCAGCTTCCTGTGTAAATCCACTGTCACCACACTGACAGCAAACTGTAAAGCAGCAAGCATCTTCTCTGTAAACTCCGGGCCGGAGTGGGAGCTGCCTCACATCTGCCTGCCTGCTGGACAGGCCCCGACTGCTCCACACTTATTCAACTGCTAATCCCACCGAGACTACACACAAATTCTGCTTTCGGCTGGGGAGAGGCATCAGGACGAGTCATAAAGCTGCAGAGAATAAAAATTACAGCTCGTAAGGACATACAGGGGCAGAGGCAGACTTGAGATCACTGTGTGCTTCCACTAACTAACAGCTCAGTGGGCTTTTATGCAGCAGCAGAGCAGCAGGGGTTTTAATTTAACAAGCATGTTTTTAATGAACCTGCATGAAGGCAGAAATTAGGTTTGCCCCATTCAAGGTTTCAGGCTGAGAAACTTTACAAACTACTGCATTGGATTTGTGTATAAATCAGTTAGGACTAAAGCTAGAGAGCATTGGTTTACCCCTCCCTCATCACTGCTGCGTTGCATCCTGTGGCACAACATGATGCACACGATTGTACAGCAAAGAGCAGACATGTGTGTGCAAAGCTGTCTGAAGAAGAAGCCAGTGCCTTGTGTGTATTAGCTGGCGCTCATGTTGGTCCTCAGTAGAATACAAGACAGAAACAACAGGAGGAAGTGATCACACACTAACATTTACCACTATACTATTCAAAACACCACAGAGCAGCTTTAACCACACATTTGTATACACACTGCAGTTATTTGCTCAAAGTGCATCACTTCAGTTGACCGTCCTCAAAGCCATCCTGAGAATGTGTCAGGATTTTGGAGTAAAAACACAAATTATACAATAAATAAAGATTAAATAAATAATAATATTAATAAGTAGACCTCCATAACTACATGAAACTGCTGAACTAATGGAAAAAGTAGCTCCAAAGGTCCCTGGATGTCAGATTTGTTTGGGTTCCATTGTTAACTATTCAAAAATACACAGTTCCTCATTCTGCAGGGGGGTGCTGGCTGGGAAACTTGCAGTTTCTCCAACAAGTCCTCCAACTTGAACGACCACATAGGTCATTTGTCTCCACCAGGAGTGGGGGTAGGACTGGTGTGGCGTGGAGGTCAGCCTCTGGCTTCAGAGCCAGTGGACCTCATCGGTCAGAAAAACCTGTCCCCTGTTTGAACCCTCCGCGGCCGCAGCTTGGCCATTCCGCTGATCCTGCATGACCATCGATTTCTATCCCCCTCCTCCTCCACCTCCTCCCTCTCCTCCTTCCCTTCGATACGTGCCGCTTATATTCCGGCCATTTGTTTCCTATCCTTCTCCACGCATCGCATCACGCCCTGACCTGCCTTCTCCCCATGAGAGGCCGGAGCCCCTCCACCTTTCTTTTTTCTAATTCAGGGCAAATTGATTTCTGAAGGGGTCAAGCAGAAGTGAGTGCGCTTCCTGAGGCCGCTGCTGCTCGGCTCAGCAGATACAGGAGGCCTGAGCGCACATGGCGACCTGCGATCGTTCGCAGTTCATTTGGAAAAGCCTTGTAGATCGTTTGTTTTCGTGGTAAATTGTTTTGGAGCACAACCGGGAGAGTATCCATTAACCAGAGCTCCCCCAGTTCTTTTAATTTTTCTCTTTCAACCACTCCCCCCCCCCTTTCGATTCGGTGCCATATTATTCATATCCCCACATCGGTGTCTGTGGCTTATTTGCACCTGGCCGACAACACGCACACACATTCACACATACATACATGGAACAGTAGCTCATTAAAAGCTATAGGCCTAAACCACAGCAACACTTTATGACCACAGAAACACAGCCAAGACAAAATGCATAATGAGCTCCGGGTGAACCAGGAATAATTCACGTGGGCCACTCTGCCATATATTAGCTGGAGCATTTATGAATTTTCCTGGAAGCCTGCGTATATGACTGTATTACCTTGGTAGTCCAACTCTATCATATGCCCTATATAAATAAAAATACACCTTCAGCTGAATCTGAAAAAAATGTATTTATTGCAGCTGATTTTATAAACCCTGCGCGTAAAAGACGCACGTGGGCACATGTTACGCACAACAGCAGATGCTCGAGAAGTGACAGGCCTCACGAGTGACAGACACAGAGGTGACACCACCGAGGCAAAGGGGTGGCGGAAAAACAGTTGCACAAACTTCGGAGAAAACAGAGAACAGCACAACAAAAGCCAGTCATCTGTGGCTGTATATACACTCCACTCTCACACACCTTACAACACAAACACGCAGCTCCAGAATGAAAGCCCCCGCGGCCATAAATGCCCCCTTCGCCTGACCTCGCCAAATGCGCACAGGGGGCAATAAAACCATAAAAACTGGCTCGGTGCCGTTTGCCTGCTCTGCTCCTCTGTGCAGCAGGGCCAAACCGCCAGAGGCACAACAGTGAAGGCAAAATGAAATTCCCAGGCCTCTTACCTTGGACGTCACCACTTGGAGCGACCTCTGGGCCATCTTCCTTTTGCGCCGGGTGGGCTCTCCGACTGATTTCTTGGAGTTTCTTTGGAGGGATTTTCTTCTTTCCAATGAAAGAGGGGGGTGGGGGGGAGAAAGTTTTTCTTTTCTTATGGTGGGATACTTGTGGGATGTAAAAAATAGCTGGCTGGTGCGTGGGAAGGGGAGGTGTGTGTACGAGTGTTTATGTGTATAAGGAAGGGGGGAGGAGGAGGGGGGGTATCTTCCAGAGTGTCTTCCAAGACGTCTTCTTTTTTTTCCTCTCCTCCATGTGCGTCCCTCTGTTCGCTGCCCTCTGCGTCTCCTGGCAGAAGGGCTCTTGTGTGGGGCTGTCGGGTGACAATGGAGAAGGAGAAGAAGACGGAGAAGAAGTGTTAAAAGAAGAACAAGTGATTAATGATTTCTTCTCGTATAATTCTCGCATTTTTCTTGAGGTGTCGTCCCCTCTGCCCTGTCCAGAAAATAATGGCTGTGAACTTTTTAAGGAGTGGGGTGGGGTGGGGGGATTCTTACAAAAAAACCCTGCTCCCATTCACATAAGCAGCAGAAGGCCCTGACTGATAAAGGTGGCTGAAAATAAAAAAGAATTACAATTCTTTGGGTGGATTTCATTGTACGGCGGTGTCACCCCGCACGCAAATCCATTTATTTTTATACTGGGACTGCAAACGGCTCAGGGGCTTTGGGTGATTATTGTGGAGGCACACGTGCGAGTGTGCATGTGTGGATATTTTGGGGAGGGGGGCTTTTGTTTAGATGCACCAATATAAAGGACATTTGTTGTGTAGTGAAAATTACAGGATTCAGACACAAATATTATGTGAGGAGAGATGCACCGCCCGCGGGTATATGTGTATATGAGGGTGTGTGCGTGTGTGGGGCAGCTCCTATTTGATCTTATTGTGTTCACTGTAAGGGAAATATGTGTGTGGCTTCTTTACAGGAACTGGAAAAGCTTAAAATTGGAATAATAATAATAACAACAATTATTATGATTATTATTATTATTATTATTATTATTATTATTATTATTATAAATGCAGGTTCACGAGCTTTGCCACCATAGGTAGCTTCAAGGTTTACGTATTTTGGTGCAGTGTGTGTGTGTGTGTGTGTGTGTATGTTTGTGTGTGCGCGCACATACAGTTTGATGTGAGGGCGGTTTTCTGCTGCAGGAGCCTTCTTTCATAAATAGGAAGAAAACAGATAAATGGGCAGGGGGAGTCTCTGTGGCAAGAAGCCCAGGGAGAAATCAACCAACAAGTAATAGGGAATCTTCTCTGGGCCGAGAAATACGAACGGACCAATTTGGGGGGCACGTTTTTTTTTGTTTAAAGTTCATCGAGAGGAATGCTATTTTCTCGCTCCCCCCACCTCTTGCTCTATATTTTTTCGATACCTGCTCTAAGAAAAGAAAATGAAAATTAATACGGGAGCCGCGCCTTACAAAAGAAGCCATTCGTCTTGTTGATTATCTATTTGGTTGTCAGGGTTTGAGCTATGGCGCCGGCCTGCTCCCTTTTTGTAATATATAAAAAAAATAAAACACACATGCGCGCACGGCACCGGTCCACAAAACAACGATAAGGGGGGGGAAAAAACGTGAGCAAAAATTACACTCATTAAAGCGTTAAAAGACCACGAACCGAGGTGCAATTTAATTGTTTTTTTTTCCAGAACCAGATGAGGTAAGGAAGGGGGGGGGGGGCACACTCTTTGTCGGGCCGGTGCACGCGAGCCCGAGCAGCCGTTAAATTAACGGGAGAACGGGAGTGAAACGGAGAGACGGCTCTGTGATTTAAAACGAGATTACAGGACGTAATGTACCAGGATCAGTCAGGGCCGGGGCTGATTAATCATCGCCGGCTCCTAAATTTTTTCACGTCAGGTCTCTGTGCGTCTGTTGGCTTAAACCAACACTGAAATTAAATGGAATTATTTAATGTGTGTGCGCAGGTGGAGGAGTGTGTGTGGATATTTCACACACACACACACACACACACACACACACACACACACACACACACACACACACACACACACACACACACACACCATTCACTGTTAAGCCTGAGAGGAGGAAGATGCTGTAGCTATAAAAGCAAAAATGGATGTTAATCTATTACAAAATTTTAGAAACAAGAAAAAAATCTAATGAAAATCTGATATAAATCCAAACATTTGAAGACGTTTAAGTGAAGGAATCGTACCGTGACAGAAAAGGCGATAAAACAGGACAGATAATAACACTTTTCAGCCATTTATTTAAATTTCAATGGACTATTCACAAATAAGAAGGTAGACACTGAGTGGGCATAAGCAGAGGAAGGCGCAACTTACATTTCTGGGGAGGTAACACATGTTCAACAATACCATCATTAGTTATCATACACATCATCATCATCATCATCATCATCATCGTCAATGAGGAAGAAACTGATCTTTGGAATGTAAAAAAATAACATTAACTGAAAAATACAATTACAGAAGAAAAGTGGCACAAGGAGGAAAGAGGAGGAAGAGGAGGAAGAGGAGGAAGAGGAGAGGTGTGCGCGCATTTCATGTGCGGACACAACAAAGATGAGACAACGAGCAAAAAGCGGAAAAGGAAGAAGAAAAAGAATCCACATCATTCGGACATGCAATCACAAGCTGCTCACTTTTCTCAATGTCTCTGGCTTGAACCGTTTCACTTAGAATTAAATAACTTTTCACATAGACGAAATGAATAGCGCTTTTTCTGTATTGCAGGTAGTGATAATAATTATAATAACTGGTCACACAATTTAAAAAATATAAAAGCTCGAAAAGCGGTCACTTCATTCAACGAGTAAGAGGAAATAAGATTACAAAATAATAATATTATCAATAATAATAATATATATATATATATATGTATATATATATAAGTACAGCTGAGGTAATAGGTAGTACATTGTATAGTGCTGCGTTTATAGTGTGTTCTTGGGCTATTTGTACCAGGAATTTGGTTTGAACGTCAGTGTCCTTTGTTTAGGCTTCATGGACTCACCCTGTCAGTCTGTTTCCCTGTACACAACATGGACACAACGTGAACAATCAACGGACCACACAACTACACGCACGTCATCCTGACCGACTGCATTCAACATTTAACAACCAACACGCAATTCAAAAGGAACTATCAGTCCAATTTAAAAAAAACCTCTAAGGCTAGTTTGTCCTGAACCGCAAACACAAAAACAGAAACAGAAAAAAAACAATTATTATTTGTTATCGTGTGTGTGTGTGTGTGTGTGTGTGTGTGTGTGTGTGTGTGTGTGTGTGTGTGTGTGTGCGTGCGTGTGTCTGTGTGTAAGAATACTTAATACGAAACGAGAGTTCCATTTATTACACGTGCGTGTTTGAGTGCTTGAGTGGGGTGGGAGGGTGGGAGGGTGTGTGTGTGTGTGTGTGTGTGTGTGTGTGTGTGTGTGTGTGTGTGTGTGTGTGATGGAGGTGGGGGGTGTAGACGCGAGGGGTAATGGGCAGAGCCGCGGTTCACCCCTTTGCTTTGTACCCGCAGAGTAAACATGACAAATGGGGCCCGAGTTTGGCATGATTAAAGATGAAAACGAGGATCCATCTTCACCAAAAAAAATGTCTCGGATAGAAAAAAAGGACAGGAACCACGCGCGCGCGCACACACACACACACACACACACACACACACACACACACACACACACACACACACACACACACACACACACTGGAGCACGCTATAGTCAGCCTACTGTCTTATGCTCTCTCACAGAGAGGAGAGAGGGGGGGTATAAAAAGACAGAGATATAAAAAGCAGAGAAAGAGACGCAGAGAGGGAAGAATGGCGGGGATGAAAGCAAAGAAGCGACCGCATCTTTTTTTTTCATTTCTGTCACTCTCCTTCCTCGCCACCTCGTTCATTTTGTTCATTTCTTTTTTTTTCATGAGTGGGGAATCTCTCTCTCTCCATCCTCCCACGTCATAACAGTGTGTAACATCAGCCATCCATCCTCCCCTCCCTCCAGAGTAAAAGCGTTAATCCGGTCCAAAGTGCAGGTTCCGGGGGTTACAAGCGTGGCTGCCGGTTTGACGTTCAGTTTGGGAATCGGGTATAGGAAAACGGACGACACACGTGAGACAAAGAGCAAAAGCGCCGGGCTATAGAGGTCCGGCGGAGCGGTTCTGGGAGCCGGTTAGGGCCTGGGAGTTTGTGTTGCTGCTGCTGTTTGTCCCGGAGCGGACCTTAGTGTTGGGCAGCTTGTGGTCCTTCTTCCATTTCATCCTCCGGTTCTGGAACCAGATCTTGATCTGCCGCTCTGACAGGCAAAGCGTGTGCGCGATCTCCACCCTGCGCCTGCGCGTCAGGTACCGGTTGTAGTGGAACTCCTTCTCGAGCTCCAGGACCTGCTGGCGGGTGTAGGCCGTCCGAGACCGCTTCGCATCGCTCCCTGTGTAGTTTGGATTCACTGTGGGAATAAATAAGGCAAATGGTCATCACTTCATCAACGACTTAAAAAGAAATACACAACCGCTTCAAAAATAATAATATGCAATAAATACATTACAGGTTAATATCATTTTGTTATATTTTAATTAGACTAGCTACACGTGTAGTAAGCGCGGCTACTAGTAAGACTAATGTGAACGTGAATATACTGAGAACAGCACATGAAAACAAAGGCAGAGAAAATGGTTTTGCATTGTGAACATGCAACGAAGATAAATAAAGGCATGGCAGCCGTGACTGGACCTCTGCTGACTGTAACCTTTGCAGGACCCTGCAGTGATTGTTTTCTCAACAGAGCCGTTATTGTTCATGTGCCTTTAGCTCTGTTACAGCTGAACGCCACGCTCTGTTGTCGAAGCCCTGCTTTTTCCACTGAACACTGTATGTTGTCAGATGGTGTGAATCCTCCGAGCACAGCCAGCCCGACGCCGGGCTACAAATGGGATTTGAGAGCAAATCGAGGCCACGGCTGGGTGCAAAAAAAAACACAACACAAAATGAAGAGTGTTCCGACACGTCAGCGCGCACACTACACTGGATAATGGAAACGCATGAAAACAAGCAGCAGCAGCGATGAGCCGAGCGCTTTCCTCCTTTTTTTTTATTTTCAGTTTTACGCACGGATGCCACGGACAGTGATGGTAGCATTGTCTGTCTTGTGTAAACTGCTCGTTGAGAATAAAGCTGGTGGGGGTGTGGAGGGAGGGGGGTGCAGCAGCAGCAGCAGCAGCTACACATAAGGGCATTAGGCGGTGATGATTCAACACAAATCCTGAAACTACAACAGGACAGTACGAACCCAACATGCTGCAGCGGTGTGTCAAAAAAAAAAAAGGCAGCTCGAGTACATGGAGTGAAAAACAAATAATGCGTAAAATAGTTTTCTTACCGAGTAAACAGGTGGAGTGAACGCATTACGGTGACTTTGCAAAAGAGGCATTTTGTCGTCGCGCGAACCTGAGCTGCGATTATCCCAGTGCACAAAAGGCAGCGAGTCTATTAGAACATTACAGAGAAGCCATAAGAGACTGGAGCTATTCGGTGTTACATCGGTGTTTTACGGCCGGCTCCATAAACATGAATATTTCAGCTGCCATAAAACTTTCCCTCCCCTGGAACAACGAGTGGGGAAGGAAGGCTCGACAGAGTAAAGTACACCGTTTATACAACCCGACCACTTAAAATCAAATTACCAAAGCATAAAATCTAACTTATGGGCTCGCTCTGAGTTGTCATAAGGCGAGGTATTAGAGCAGACGAGCCTGAGATCGGACTTCAAAAGGCACCTCAGCGCAGAGGTGTAATAAAAATTTATGGAGGGTGTAATTATATTGGCCCTGCAAACAGACGATCGTAAATCTTGACCCAAGGGCTACTCTTCTACTTCTAACAGAAAACAGGGAGGGGAAGCCATAGATTTTGACGGTGGACACCTAGCTGACTGCATGGGTTTCAACCGCAGGCACAAAGGCGCAACGAGGGAGAGAGAGAGAGAGAGAGAGAGAGAGAGGGGGGAGAGAGAAAGAAGTTTGCATGCAGCACTTACGGATGTTTACATGGACTTTCTTCATCCATGGGTAGACAACGGGGTCCTTGCGATTGCTCGCGGGGGAAGAAGCGCCTTGGCTGTGGGGCGTTTGGCCGCAAGACGGAGGCGGAGGCGGGCTGGGTGTCACCGAATCGCAGCGGTGACTCTGCTCCGGGACGGGACTGGTCTGCAGCCCGGCCGGGGGGAGGACGTGACCCCGGGGGGACATCACCACCGAGGCGGGCTGCCCCGCGCGCTGGCACGGCGTGAAGGGCGGCTCGCCTCGGTGCGGGTGGGGATTCTGGGGGTGTGCGGGGTGCTGAAGGTTGTGGTAGAGGGAGTCCGCCTGGAAAGCGGCAGGCTCCTGCCTCTGAGAGCTGTAATAGTCCGGAGAGTGGCTGGGCAGATAGTCGCTCTGTGAGTATTCCTCGCACGGTGGGAACTTCGGGTCCACATAGTTGGAGTTGATCAAATAGGAGCTCATGGCCATTAATTTGAGTCTTTTTGTGGAATTGCACCTACTCGGAAAATATATAACTAAAATTTATATCTCATCCCTTTACTCTTCGGTTATTCCTGTTCCGTTGAACCCTCCTACTTTTCTGTCAAGTGAACAAAGTTAAGAAGCCACGTGACGGCGGCCGGCCAATGGCGATCCTCCAAGACAAACCCCGGATAAGGAAATGGGATTAAGCATACACAGAGCCCCCGCACGCGCATTATCATATGGCCTCAGTTTGTTGGTATTCAGTCTTACAATAACCCCCCCTCCTCTCCCTCCTTTCCCCACGTCTCTCTCCATACGCACCGTTCCCCATTTACAGCCTATTTCTGCGCCACATGTCGGACACGCATGCCGTCCGGAGCAGCCAGAGAATCACAACAATAACAAAGCAGTGGAAGGAAGACAAAAAAAAAAACTTCTGCAGGAGCGACAGAGCTGCGGTACAGAGTGCTCCCTCTGCCTCCTACCAGGCTCCTGGCTGCAACTTCAAATACAACACATTAAAAAAACTGGGGAAAGAAACGGCAGAGAGAAAGCGCCGGAGGGGGGGTAGTGGCGCCTGCACCACCTCCTCTGTATATATTGGGTGTGTGTCGGGACGTGATTGCCAAAGTTTTTTTTTTTTTTTCTTCCTTCTCTCACTTTTGCCCTGCTCCTTTTTTTTCCCTTTTTTTTTTAAAATCGCTAATAACGAGGAGTGGGAGAGTGGCCTGACTCGGGCGCCACCCAGCAGCAGCAGCAGCACCGTGTCAGAGATAAATCTGGCTTGTTTAGGATCGATAGAAAATTCATCAACTAATTCAGGTTACACGGCCTCCTAAATCACGGGCAGACCTTTGCATTAAGAGTGAGAGTCCAGCGCCGCTTCCCACTTTTGTTTTAAACCCGCGTCGCTCCAACAGGCGCCAGATCTGCATTTAACTCCTCGTGCATAGTAATCCAGCCTCAGCCCTTTAGCCTGGCATGAATACAGTTGTAACCCCCCCCCCCCCTCCACATCCAGATTTCGAAATTAACAACACCGGCATGGCAAGTCCCTGTGCGCCGACTGTGCGTGTTTTGCCCTTGAGCTGTGCATTACTGAACACATACACCCTCTTTGTTTTAGTTTTTCCTCCTGGAGAGAATTCATGTCCGCAGCACCTCCACATTTCAAGTCCTCACACACCTGACACACTCTCCCTGTCTGCTCGTCACTTTCCTATTGTTGTGAAAGACACAAGCAGCACCAGGGGCGTACAGAACCACATCATAATATTCATTCCCAGCCAACGAGTTTTATGATAAAACCCATTTTATACCAGTAAACCTGCGTCCAGCCAGCATCGAGAGAAAACTCAAGGACAAAAACGTGCGTGTATATCACTGTGGAAACACGCAACACTGCGGTGAATGGAACAGGGGGAATGTTTCCCCAATCAGAAGGCAGCTTCTGTGCGCGTTCTGCAGTCTTATCACTGTTGGACCATGGGACACACAGGCAAGATGATAGAGATATCCAAGTCCTTTGTTTCGAGAAAATTGACCGTCTCTAAATCGACCCCACCTCCTCCCCCCCAAAACCACCACCCCTCGTCGTTTTCAGCAGGCAGACCGCATCATTTTTCAACAGGACTCCCTCTACACAAAAAATACAATTAAATTAAAAGAAGAAGAAAAAGAAAAAAAGGCTCCATCCTGTTCAACCTGGAGTTGGCTTTTAAAAGTATGAGGTTACACGAAGCCACTCAGGAGGAGAGCAGACATTATCAATCGAAAATATTGAATACATTCCTGAAATAAATCCAATGGAATAAATCTGTGTTTACTGTGTTCAAAAAAATAAATACACATTAGAGGATGAGACACGCTTTCTTCATTCTTATTTTTGCGCTTTTACTGCTCTACTAACGAATCCAAATGGCGCAGGTTTTAAATGCGTCACAGCGGAGTAACAGGAGCTGCAGGCCTCCCTCTGCTCCCTCTGCTCCTTGCGTCCTGATCCATCGCCGCCGCCGGGTATAAATCCACTATATACTCCCCTAGAAGCGAATTTGTGATTGTTTTAATGATTTGTACACAAATCCGGATCTACAGGGTAGATATAGAAGACAGAGGCTCTCTGGAGGCACAAGCTGAGCGCGTCCACGTGCACCTGAATTGATTTCATAAAGTCACTGTCGTGGCCCCAGCGGAATATTTTCCTCCATTTGTACTGCCTGCTCAGCGCGGAGGGAAGACTGGGAA
This sequence comes from Hippoglossus hippoglossus, assembly GCF_009819705.1. Taxonomy (NCBI): domain Eukaryota; kingdom Metazoa; phylum Chordata; class Actinopteri; order Pleuronectiformes; family Pleuronectidae; genus Hippoglossus; species Hippoglossus hippoglossus. The sequence goes on from NC_047158.1 coordinate 3,563,577, forward strand.
ATGAACGTACAGGTCGATGCCCCAAACACTTCCTGTGTAAGTCAAAGAAAATAATTAAAAAGCTAAGAAATAAAAAATAAAATTCAAGAGAGATGGAAAGGTGCAAGTGGGCCCGTAGCTGCACTACAGGCCCTTTAAATTATTTTCCTTATCCAGGATTAAATACAGAGAAATAATTTACGACTGTGGGAAACAAAAAGACAGCTATAGATCAAACAGTGGCATTTGCATTGTGTAAAATGTTTACGCCTGGGATTGTTTTAAACATCAGGCCTGTTTTTTATCCAAAACATTCGTACAGTTTCCATCCACGGTTTGATTAAAGCAACATGTAATTATTTGAAAATGAATTCCTTAAAAAAAAAAAGAAGCTCCAGTCTCGGGCTGTTCCTAAAGGGTGGGCATGAAAGAAAAGACAGATGACTTGGCACGGACACACACACTGTCCCATCGCAAACACTTCTGACTGATGGCCCTGAAGAATGGATGGAGCAATAACGAAATGAATCCACGTCCCTTCAGTTTGGTAAATGCACAGCACTTTTTTAACTCCATTAAAAGCTCCCACAGTCTTTCTTTCTTTCTTTCTTTCTTTCTTTCTTTCTTTCTTTCTTTCTTTCTTTCTTTCTTTCTTTCTTTTTCAATAAATAAATCATGAACATCAAAACACACATGGTGTCCAGGTAAAACAGGCTTTGTCGTGTATTTAGCCTTGAACTGATTTGTATGATTCATATATAACATCTGAGGATGGTGGATTTTGAAGCTTTTCTCCACGGAAAAATGTTTTTGATATTTTCAGTGTCACTTCTCTCTGCTCCTGTGCCGCTCCCACATTGATTTTGTGACACCGACACTCCCTCGCATGCTGCAGGCGACATTGCTGTTCTCCGTTTCCTACAAAAGTTGCCCATACATCACCACGAGGGACGAGAATAGCAGAGAGGGGGGGGGGGGGGGGGAGAATCACTGTCACCGTGGAAATAATCCTGCTTTAATCCACGGATTAGATGTAGCATCGTTTTTATTTTATTTCTCCTATATTTTTTGTAGCGTTTAGTTGGAATACAATCCAGCATAGTCTTTATTCTATTCTATTCTATTCTATTCTATTGTGCAGGTGTGGGTCTACCTGGTTCACCTTGACCTCCCGCTCCGCCTCGGGTCAGCTATCTCAGGTATCCATCAAGGTGTGTGCGGTCTGACTGCGGCACTTCCCTTCTCTCTGTCAAGTTTGTCAGTAGCAGCCATTCATTTGAACGAGAGCCCAGAGTTTCCGGCTGCAGATAGTGCTAACCCAAGATATAGAAGATAAGAGGCAGTCTTCTTAAAAAAAGAATGATGTGATCAAAGAAGATTCTTAAAATGTGCATCAACAATGTGTGCGGATATAAAAATACATCTGTATTGAGTGTGTTTACAAGTCTTAAATACCATGAACCTGAACCGGGGTTCATGTTGTGAAGCCACACAGACACTGGTGTAAATAAACTGCTGTAACATTTACATGTAACACCATCTGAAGACAGTTAAACAGAGATGACATAACATCCGGATACAGTGAGAGGAAAAGGTCAGCGCCTCTGGATTTACACATGTGACTTTTACTGCGGGTCGTTTCCGTCAAACACAGATGGAAATGTTGTTTTGTTTGTTTGTCTGTTTGTTTGGGGAGGAGGGTGCCAAATCGAACGCAATAAAAAAAAAAAGAGCAGCGGAAGAGAAGCAGGATTGAGTAAATAACTTGTTTTCCCCTTTAACCATGTTGTTGTATCCGCGGCACAGACTCATTTGTTGTTGGCAAAGAGAGAAAAAACCACTCGTGCTCTCTGGTTCTGTTTTCACCACAAACTGGGATTAAACTGTGCTGAAGTGGATTCGTTTTACAGAGTGTTGAGGTAAGAGCTCACGTTTCTACAGCCGGGTGTTCTTTCACTGTGACGGGCTAAATATACAAGAAGTTGAAAATAATTCATGGTGGGGAAAAAAATATGTTTTAGCTCTGCGTAAAGTAATATTCTAATAAAATGTCTGCATAAATTTAGCCTATATTTTTCTGCTCAATATTCTTTTTCAAAATGGCTATCTGAAACATTCCAATAAAATGCCAGAGTTTTTTTTTATTCTCCAAACAGCAGGCCTTAGCCGGTATAAAGGCACAGTCAGAAAATGAAACTGAACATATTGAAGGGTTAAACGGCCTCATTATTTGCAGCGACCGGACTTGTCAATGCTCTGAAATATTACCGAGGTGAAAAGGCTGCGGGGACAACGACGGGGAAGAGAAATGCAGTTTAGCTCCTTTGTGCAGTTTGAAAAATAAATCGAGGTCCGGTCCCCTGGTTATTGTCATGCAAAGTAACGGACAGGGATAAAAATGAAGTGGCGCGGAGGCCTGTTCCTCCGTGTGGTGACTATTAATCCGAAGGTGCTGCTTTCTTTCTGGAAGTCTTTGTGTGAAAGAAACCAAATGAATTTAGCGAAGCAGCAGACGGACGGGCAGCGTGTGAGCTTCTACTGCGGAATGGAAACAGCAAATACACGAGTCAAATTAAAAAAGACTAATGCAAGAGGTGCTCAGATAACATATAATATAATATTCTGCTGCAATTGGACTGTGTCCAGTTATTAAACACTAAACCGTTCATATCGAAACTGAAACAGAAACTGAGAAGAGAAGAAACTAAACACATGTATTCAACCAATTAAAATGAATTAACTAAAACGTCCCTGCAGCCGCAATAAAGTATATATATATATAACATATATATTCAACCAATTAAAATTAATTAACTAAAACGTCCCTGCTGCCTAAATAAAGTATATATATAATATTTATTTATTTATACTTTACTAAGGGCATTTAAACGCATTGAATATTGTCCAAATTCAATAAATTCGATGGCCTGTGTGTGTGTGATTGATAAAATAAAATCGTAATCATGAACGTGTAGGTTTAAGAAAATAAAAAAACATGGTATGTAGCATGTCCTCATATCAGAATATGATATGAGGACGAGCAGTGACGATGACAGGAAACAAATGTTCCCTGCAGAATGGGAACATTTTATTCCACAGCAGGTTTATAATCACAGCAGCTCATTAGAAATCAGCAGAGGGAAATAAACCACACACTCATATACTGTAAACTGGCACAGTATATGACCAGCAAATATCACCAGCAAAGTAATGTGCTGGTGTATACGCTCCACCAACAGCAGAAAACCACACATCTGGATGCAGACAACGCTGCTGAGTCGGAACCATTTCTAACATTTTAACTCCAAGAAGCCAACAATGAATCCATCCCACTGGAGCGTAACCCATGTCTTCATATGTCAGTATTACCTTTGTTATAATTTCTTAAAACCGACACATAAAAGCAACAGGCAGGTTTTAAGGGGAACAAACCAACGTCAGTGACACAAGTATCTGCTCTTCTGAATCCCAGAAATATGGAGTGAACCTGAATTTAGGACTAAAGGAAGAGAAAGTTGTCCTGAGTGACCTTTAACCTTCCACTAGCCACGACCTGGCCTTCACCAGCAGCCACACACCATCCATCTATCTATCTATCTATCTATCTATCTATCTATCTATCTATCTATCTATCTATCTATCTATCTATCTATCTATCAAGTTACAGCGTGACAGACAGAAAGAAAGCACATCGTATCATAATGACAGTAGCAGGGGTGGATGGGCTTCTTGGGTAAATCTAAACTATCACCAGCATGTCTGTGGTGCACCCCGAGGTCACCCAGGGGCCCCACGTGATGGCTTCACTATTGAAAGCAGCCCCACGTGAAGGTACAGTGAAGGACATCGAGCTTTTAAAAACCCTGAGCACCGTATGATCGATTAAAAACACACATGAAATCATGGAGTGATTCGAGCCTCCACTGACTTGCAAAGAGGAGGAAGAAAAGAAAAGAGGAGGAAGAGGGGGAAAGAGGAAGAAGAGGGGGGATTCTGCGGCAGTTCCGGCAACACGTGGTCTCCCCCCTCCCTCCCAAAGCACCTGCCACACCGCACGAAGACGACTCACACACACACACACACACACTGATATGCAAACGAGGAAAGCTTGTACTTCTACCAGGCAGATTTCTGTCTTTGTGTGAGTTACTCACTCCTCTGTAGCTGGCGGAGCTGCGTCTCTTCCTCCTCCTCCTCCTCCTCCTCGTCCTCTCTCTTATTCCCTCTCTTCTTGTCATTATGACGTTTTCTTCCTCTGCTCTTCTTCTTTCCGTCCCCAGAAATTGGCAATTGTGTTAATCTTTTTCTCACTCTATTTTAAAAAGAATCATTCACACCTCAGTCCCTCCTCTCTCTCTCTCTCTCTCTCTCTCTCTCTCCCTCTCTCTCTTTCTCTCTCTCTCTCTCTCTCGACCTCTTCTTCTTCCTCTTCCTCTTCCTCTTCCTCCGACGCCACAGGTTTTTTTTGACCTCTTCGGGATTCTTCGGGGTATCTTAGAAAAGAAAGAAAGAAAAAAGCTCGTTGTCATTTCCGCGGACACTCCCGCTCGCTCACACACACACACACACACACACACACACACATGCACGCCACACGCGCATTGACGCGCACTCTCCGGTCTCCGGTGAAGGGCGTGAGGACGACTGCATCCGATCATTGTCACTTACACTCCGCGTTTAAAAAAAAAAAAGACACGGAAGGAGGCTGCGGAGGTAGAAGCAACTTTAACGGCGATAATCCAGAGGAAAATGGAGGCAAACACGTCACCGCTCCCCCGCGAGAAACCCCCACGGAGCCGTCGGTAACGGACAGAGGAGAGACCCGCTCCCCCGGTGGTCGGTCCCTGTGTTATCCCGGTGTTGGGCTACACCGAGCGGTTTGGGGCTGAGGGGAGACCGAGCAGGACTGCTGTGGAGACTGTGGGCTCTTTAAGGCATTAAGTGTTGAGTGTGTGTGTGTGTGTGTGTGTGTGTGTGTGTGTGTGTGTGTGTGTGTGTGGACTGAAGTTTTCAAATTAATCTGCCAGTTTGGCACACTCTTTGTTTAACGGGCGAGGCGTGTCACCCCGCGTCCCCGGTACACATTTAAATATCGGAGCGACGCGCTGACCTCCCGTTCACCCCGAGCTCAGCCAAGCCCTTTCCCTCACCCCCCTCCCTCCCTTTTCCACACCCTTTCTTTATGCCATTTCCACCCCTCTCCCCCTCTCTCTCCCTCTTTCTGTCATTTTGTTCTTTACTCCCCCTCCCTCCCTCTCTCTCCCGTCATACTAAATTGAGTTGGAGTCATTACTTTGAAGAAAAATGGTCGGCAGATATGGAGAAGGAGAAAGAGGGGGGGGGGTCTCTCTCTCTCATACAGATTCTTCTTCTTCTCTACCAGGATCATTTCTCCTTTTCCTATTGTCGAAGTATAAATGACACCGCCGCGCGCACTGATACGCGTGCACGGCGCAGGCGCAGACTCACCTCAGAGGAAGTGTCTGAAAAGATATTCACTCCTCTACTAACTGTGTGCGGAGTTTACGTACAGAGACAGAGCTCATTGGCAAAACCGAAAATCAGTTCGGTTTACATGTTATACTAAGTGTGTTTTCCCACATAAATAAATATAACATTTGTGGTATAACTTTTCTTTTTGTTTGTTGCTGCCTTTTATTAAGTCACATCTGAGGCTATTCATTTATTTCTGTCTCCTTTTATTCTCACATTCCTATTGTACGTTATTCTCTGAACCACAATAAGGAAGTTTAAGAATTTTAAGAACTTTTTTACGCCACACATAATAAGACAATTCCTAGCAGTCTCAACTCCATATTATAGTCTGTCTGCTCTGATCATGACCCGTTTCACACCTAACATTCATCATAATGGATATCCATCACATTACCAATTCTAATATAAAACTTTAGCTACATTCTCTTACTGAGCAGTGAAGAGTAAGTTCTTATACAGGTACCGATCAAATAAAGACATACTTGTATAAATGTGATTGAACAGAATCAGAACAGGAGCTGGGAGCTGGACTCTCACTCTGATATTCTACATAATAAAGACATTTTTACTCTGTCTCTCCAATGCATTATGTTGGGGGTAACCAGGAGATTGTAATATTTTAATTTGCTAGTAAGTTCAGAATTTTCAGTAGCCAAGTAACTCAATCCTCTGTGAATCTGCTCCTCAGGGAGGATACCCAGTATGCAAAGCTTTGGATCCAATTACACTTTGTCTTACTGCTTTTTTAATTGAGGTAAAAAGCACTTTGAATTGCCTTGTTTAAATGTGCAGTGCAAATAAACTTGCTTGCTGCAGTTTGTGATGCGCAAGCTTTAACAACATGAGCGAATATCAGTCATTGTCCTTTATGCTCACGACAATTAAAATATCAGCAGACATGTTGCTTTTGGTAGACGAGCAAGATGTCTTCAAATTGTAGGTGAAAAGATGAAGATGATGCTATGATGCTCACACGTTTGCATGATGGTATATATGGCGCCGTAAAAAGACAATCAGTTGTACACTATGTTTAATGCTGCATTGTGGGATACAATAAGTCTACTATGGGGTATACAAATTGAGACAGCACAACAAAGTAGCAGACCCAATACATAGTGGACTATGTAAGTCATTTTGGAAACAGCTACAGTTTCTCAAGGGAGAGTTCAGTTGAAAAAGCTGTGTCATGTTGGAGCTTGGGTTCATAAAAACAGCCTGGTTTCCTTTGAGATCAGATGGAGCCATGAGTCGGATTTACACCGATATTAAATATTCGACACTTTGCAAACTGCCGATGGGGAAAGGGGGGGGGGGGGGGGGGGACATTTCCGCAAATACCCTTTTCTCATATTTACTAAAACTAGGCTGCTACTATGTTGTGACCATATGAGGCCGAAAATAACAGCTTGCAATGCAATTTGCAAGAACTGCATTTCTAAACCACCAATCAGAGCCGCTCATGGCTAGCGCATAAAAACTAAGGCTTGTTATTTCTATTACAGCTGTTGCTGCTGGTTAGTGTCGTGTTAATTCATTTGCAAAGTTGTTGAGAATATCACTATGGTTACTTGTGTCCACACTCCTCCACCCTGCTAATTACCACAGTATTACTTCCCTGATAATTCTACATTATATCAACAGCATCATCACTATGTCACATAACTGATTCAAGTTATTGTATTTTCTGTTCACTTTCATTTCTTTTTATAATTTCTGAATAACTCTGTATTTTTTCTATATATATAAATACACCTGGTGAGTATATGTGACATTTTAAAAGGGCCGCGCACGTGCAAGTGGACGTCATTATTTAAACGTATGCATGGACAACTGCCTGCTGTGAGAGGAGCGAGCATGCTACGAGCTCAAGTGAATTAAATCTGTGAACTCGGGATGAACCTGGATAAAGAGGGGACCTGTAACCTGGTTATTCACTCATTACCTTCATGGATGTGAAGTGGGGCAAACTGGGCCAGGCTGAGCCGTGCCTGCAGGCCAGTGTGTTTACGTCAATAAACAGATTATTCATTTACTGGGATTATCATCCAGTAGTAATTCAGTTCCTGCAGCTCCGTATAGTTTATCACAGTGTTTGATGTCAAAGTGGCCGATCCACAGATTCCACGAGTTCACCTTCATTACCTTACATTTTACTTTATCTATATCATAATCAAATATTTGCTTAAGATGTATTCTACTGTTTGTTTACCACATCTTTGTAGCTGCCTGTGAATACGATGCACAGACGTGTGGCCAAGTCCTTTTTAAGACGAGAGAGAGAGAGAAAGAGAGAAGGAAAATGGTTGTAGGCTCGTTCCTCTCAGCTCAGCGGAGTGAACTTGGCCCCACATTAATCTCACAGTGTAAATCAGATAAGCAGAGTAATCATTTTGGGGATGGTGGAGGAGATTGACAGGCCTTTGCTGATAAGGCTGAGCAGAGGAAGTGCGCTGCTCTGCTGAAATTATTTGGGAAGCATTTGTACTGACCTCTGGTTATTTACACAGAACCCTGGTTTCTTTATTTAAGATGTATTACCGAGACGATTTTTAACATGGAAGTGAAAATACTTGCTTTTATACATGGGAACTAGACCAGGTTACTGTGACATTAATGTCAGGAGCTGCCAAAATGGATTGGATTATATAGAGGGAAGTTACAGTGAGCAATGGGTTTATCTGGTTTTATTTATGGTTTATAGAGTCCAGAGTTTCTGCACTCATAACTGAAATTTAATAGAAATAATGATACTTGTTTATTTGTCTTTAGGCCTTTGGTTTGCTCCTCTTCTCCTTCACCTCTGTAATGACCAAAGGCCAAAATATCAAAGAGGAAAAGTAGTAACCTTATATGAGACAAATGTCAGCCGGTGTGAGGGAAATGTGCAGCCAAACACCTGCACCCCACCCACCCACCTCCATGTCACTGAATACCTCCTCTCCCACCACAACCAGCACCACCTTCAACCCCCCCTCCTTTTTTCCTGCCTTTCTTCCCCCTTCATCTCTCTCTCTCTCTCTCTCTCTCTCTCTCTCTCTCTCTCTCTCTCTCTCTCTGTACGCCAGGAGGAGCTTTGCTTTTGTTACCAGGGGACAGGAAGGGAAGGTCAGGCCTTCACCTCTCCTTTGCCTCCTGCTATCATTTCTCTCATCTGTACACCCCCCCCCCCCCCCCCCCCCCTCCCTCCCTCCCTCCCTCTGCCTTTGACATACAGCAATTGGCGCAGATTGGAGTGAGTGAGGGGAGGAGAGGCGAGGCGAGGCGAGGGCGGAACTCACGCACGACGAGGAACTTTTGACCCTTCAACTCGGTGAACCCTGAGCTGCAGGCAAGGCGGCCGCGGCCGGGACGTGCAGCCCGGCTGCTCTGCTGATAACAGCCAGGGCCTCCTCCTGCTCCTCCTCCTCCTCCACAGACACAGACGGGAATAGGAAAGATATGGGCCACTTTATACACGCTGCTCCTTACTACTTCCTCCGCTTGTAGCCGTGAGGAGGAAATAAATAGTAACGTAAAGAGAGCGGACATTAATCAGCGGCGCCTCATTAAAACGACACTTTTATCTGCGCGCAGACATATTTGTGTTTCTCACTCACCATCACTCAGCCGCGCCAGACGGCGACACTTCTGACACTTGTGTATTTGAGGAGACGGGAGGTTGCACCGGGCTATCGTCGGTTACAGGAGGCAGAGACACGGGGGACGGGGGCGCGTGCAGGGAGGAGACGGGGCTCGCGAGGCGTGTCGGGTCGCCTCGCGCCGTCCTCCTGGTCTGAAGCGGGCTCTGGTGGCGGCGCGAGGGAACTGCAGCAGGCTCCGGGAATAATACAGTGCAAAGCCTGTGTGTTTGTTTGTGTGTGTGTGCGTGTGCGTGCGCGTGTGTGTGTGTGTGTGCTGAAGTAAACATGAAGTGGCATAATCTTTAAAAAGTCACCGGTTATTGTTTCAGGGAGGAAAAGACTCAAAGCAGCTTTTAGAAAAAAGAAAAGTCTGGACAAGCTTTAACTGCCGATCCAACAGTTCCTCAGTAGGCCGACTATTACAGCAGCTTATAATGTAATTATTCAGATAAGAATAAAAATATGAATACAAATAGAAACACTATACATACAACAAAAAAGTAAAAATAATACTCAATATACGAGGCTGTTTTTTCTCTTTCAAAAACGTACAGTATAAAGACAGGATCAAGGTTGTGTTACTGTGTAATTTGTCCATTATTTGTAATGTACGATGTATACAATATGCAGCAGTTCTTTCTGCAGATGTAAATGTTAGTATGTGACTGTGGCTGCTGTTGCATTGTGCCGTCTCGTGGCTGATGGAATACAGTCCCACGTAGCAAAATAGTTTTGGCCCACACCAAACACTGTCATCCAGCCCACACTGCGTAGAATGGTGGCACTTGGTCGGTCTGCTCCTGTTTGCCAGATCTGGACCACAAGTATGCCATAGCAGTACCGCCTGTCCAACCAAATGTGCCAAAGGTGGCCCAAGTTTGTACTATTTGGGCCATATTCACATTTACCACATGGGCCACTCTAGTTTCACATCCAGATTACACCTTGCCTAGAGGACTGCATGTTTCTCAAAATCATTACCCACATTTGTTTTGGGATATTTGAACCACATTTGTTATTTTACAAGTGGGCTACTTTGGGCTAACATCCATTTAGTCTGGGCCACAAGAGGGCCAGAAGTGCCGCTTCAAGGCCTGAAGTGCCTCACATCCGTATGCTATCTGGGGTTTAGTGGTAGAATAATAAGTCTAAGAACAGATGTGTTTTCTCTCCACGAAAAAAAGTATTTTGGATTTGCAAAAAAAAAAATCTACATCGGTTGCACATATTAAAATGATAATCTATTTATGTAAATGAAACAAAGTTCTTTGTTAACTGAACTCTATAGAGTGTTTACCACGCATCTGCTGAACACTCTATATCCTGAAAGAACAAACATAACACTCAGCCATCCCCTGAGTAGAATTAAATAGTTTCAACGTAATCAACTTCTCATATCTCTCAACGGCAAGGCAAACAAATCATATCTCACCAGCCTTTATCCACAGTGTCAGAATAAAGTGCCGCTGATAAAACAATGCAAACACGTAATGTCCAGTGTGTTTGTGTGCTGATGTAGAAACAAGAGGACTTTTACTACAGGTGTCACATTGAAGTCATGTGACTGAACTCTCTTGATGGGGGTGGTGTCACAGAGAGCAGCGGAGCGCGTGTCAGTCAGGAAGCATCCTTGGTATTAAATGACAGACTGTGACAAGATAAATAATGTTGAGTTTATTTATCTGTCATGATGTTCCTATGATCAGGCTATGTTAGTGGTCTGTTCATGCGACTAAATATGAATTTAAGTGTTGAAAATGCGCTTTACTATTTTTAACAAACCTTTTTTAGTTCTCGTATTTTCTAGATAGATTGTGTAACTATAAAATACTGTTTGTTTAACTTGAACACATTACAAATCCAACAACAGACATTGAATTAACACGCATATTTGGAGATCCTTTATACACATAACCTATTTTTCAATTTATAATTTAAAATGTCTCTTCATTAAAATAAATATTATGACTATTTACATGACTATTTACGTTTTTACGTAGATTAACACTATTTCAGTTTAAAGTATGGTGCATTTTCTTATGTAACTTTTTGTCGTTGTCATTCTATCGAAATTCTTTATAAAATAAAAAAACAGGTGATGCAGAGTTTGGATTACATTAAAAGAGATTACAAAGAAAACATATAGCATAACATCTATATTATTTGTTCTGGTGTTAAAAAGACACATAATGTGCTGGTCAGATATTGAAATAAAATTAAGCCTGTCTGGAATATTAAAATTATAAATACCACGATTATCACATATTTATATTTATATTTATATTTATATTTATATTTATATTTATATTTATATTTACATAGGTTATGTTTTACGCAGCCAACCTGATTTAAATAATGGCGGTTTGTGTTTGTCTGGGTGAAACGTGCCTCCTCTGAGCCGGAAACGTGACGCACCGACATGTAAACAAATAAATAAATAAAGCAGACGGTCTTCCTTTCCTTTCCCCCATGTTGTTGGTGGAGTAAACACACGCACACAATGGAACGGTGGCGCGCTGCGTGCGTGCGTGCGCTCTCTCCCCTCTCCTGCGCCTGCGTGGCTCGAGCCCGTCTGCTGACCTCGCGGTGACTTCTCCTCGTGCATTATTCATGAAGCGTGGCCGCGCGGTTCACCCCTATCAGTATGCACGAGACGCTGTCCCTCCGCAAATGCCGACTTTAGCGCAGAGAGATGCTGCGGAGAGGAGAGAGTCCGCAGCCATGACACAGAGAGGGAGGGAGGGAGGGGTAGAGTGTGTGTGTGTGTGTGTGGTTGCAGGGATCGGGTACAGGTTTTCTGTGTGATTGCTTCACAGTGTCCCCGTGTACAGGTCCACTCCTCTGACTTTACGCAGTCATTGAGCCAAACTCACAGAAACCACCTGATCAAACTGTTGCTCCCTCTCTCCTTCACTTTCCTCCCTCTCTCTTTCTGTGTCTTTCGGTGTCAGCTGTCTCGTGCCCTGCCAACAAACCCACTAAACACACCAGAACACACCCCACTCACTCCCACACAAAGCCAGCGTGTCCCTCACACACTCGCACAAGCGCACACCTTTGCAATGGAAAGAACAGGGCCCGTCGCGTTAGTTACTCACCCCACTCATCATCACCAGCACAGAGACTGTGAAGCCAAACTCAGCGCCTCCTGACAGCCCGGGCAGGTTCAAAGCAGCAGCAAGCCACCACACATAATACACATTATACACATAATGCCGAGGAGAGGCGGCTCTGCCCTGTGTACATAAACGGGAAACAGATGACAATGACACACACACACACACACGCACACACACACACACACACACACACACACACACACACACACACACACACATGCACACACACACACACACACACACACACACACACACACACACACACACACACACACACACACAGAAAACACAAAAGAAGCCATACAGAGCTCAGCTGCAGCGCCTTCCCATGTCACAGCCTCTCACTTTACTGTATCCTCACAAGGAGAGGAACACTGTGTGTGTGTGTGTGTGTGTGTGTGTGTGTGTGTGTGTGTGTGTGTGTGTGTGTGTGTGTGTGTGTGTGTGTGTGTGTGTGTGTCTGTGTGGGTGTGTGTGTGTGTGTGTGAGAGAGAGGGAGGGGGGGGGGGTGTCATCATTAAAAGGAGGAAGTAGATGAAAAATGAAATGGGGAGTTTTCTCGCCTTCCTGTTTACTGAACTGAAACTTCCTCAAGGACCCCGACACACGCACACCCACACACACACACACACACACACACACACACACACACACACACACACACACACACACACACACACATACACACACATACACAGACATACACACACATACACACACACAGACACACACACACACACACACACACACACACACACACACTTGTCTATATGGTTGGATATGAAACGCAAATACACATTTTTGTCACGCTGGAAAAGATATTAACCCGTATGCATACACAAAACAACATGTATCTGATCCTGCATCCAAAATAAAAGACGAAATATTATTACTATTATTATTATTATTAATAGTAGTAGTAGTAATAGTAGTAGTAGTAGTAGTAGTAGTAGTGGTAGTAGTGGTAGTGGTAGTAGTGGTAATGGTAGTAGTGGTAGTGGTAGTAGTGGTAATGGTAGTAGTGGTAGTGGTAGTAGTGGTAATGGTAGTAGTGGTAATGGTAGTCGTCGTCGTCGTCGTCGTAGTAGCAGCAGTAGTCGTACTAGTTCCATTTAGATCGACAATTACGGCAACCATGACACTGTATAATTATCACAATTATTAATTCATTAATTAATATTTAGCCATTGTTGTAAGCTAAAGTAAATAATGTAATATTAATCATTTTAATTGATTTGTTTTTTTATTTATTATTTTTGTTTTAAATAACGTCTGACTGATATCACGGACAACTTATTGAATTATGATACATTATAATAATATGTTATTGCTCTTTAATGTATAAAAACAGGTTTTAATCGTCATTATACATTTTATATTTTAATTGGAAAGAGTTGAACGCATATGTTGGAGTGAACCAGTTTCCCATGATTACCCAGAACAAACTTTACAGAAAAAGAAGAGGGGTTTCCCTCGTGTTTTTCCTCCTCCTCCGGTGTCTGAATAATTTATGGTATCCCGAACATGGCTCCGAGTTCACATTCTTGTGAACTTTGTGAAAAATCATTGCGATGGCGGAGGGCAGCGCCTGGAATCCCCAGACTGAAAACGCATCGGAGCGGGCGGCGCGGTTTCACATGTAACGTGAACATAACAAATGAGAGTTTGAGAGCAGAGAGGGAACTTCCGAAAGCAAGATCCTCTCTTATTAGCGGAGTACAGAGGATTAACTGTGCGCTCGTCACTCACCATACTTACATATATGCTGTGTACACACATGTGCTACTACACGGAGCGTTTAGTTTAGGGCTCATACTGTGACGAATACTGAAAAAAACACAAAAAAAACGACTAGAGAAAGTTCATAAAAAGAAATGTAAAAAAGAAAGAAAAGTAGGACAGGCACGGATTTAGTAAATACCAATAAGATGAACAATATAGCGTAGGCTGTATACGAGAAGAAGATATCATATTTCTTCATCAGTAGCTTTATATATATTTTTTAAAGAAATACAACAACTCACTGCTGCTTTCTAACGCGGAGTATTGATCCCAGACTTGTTTCTTGGATGCTCCTCAGTGGCTCAGTCTGGAATGTGCGTTCAGACTGGGATCCCAAACGGATACGTGTTTTATTAGGGATGTTATCATGTGTAATGTGTGGCAGCGTTTTATTAGTGCTATATGTTTCACTGCTGTTTTTGGAGTAACTGGTTTAAATGTGGCCTCGGGTTGTTTGAGGGAGATTTTTGTTGTCATCTGGCCTCATTATTAGTGCTATTACTTTAGAAAATCCCGTTAATATTTGATACTGTTCAGCCCGGTGTGCTGGAACTGGTTTCTCTTATTATTATTTTTTTTAATGTGTATTTGTGTGTTGAGTGTGAGCCTCCGGCTGTTAGACCGAGGGACCGCAGCACTGCGCAGTGAGGGAGTCTCCAGTGTCTTCTGCTACACAGAGGATGTCACACCGGATGTTTCCGTGCCTCGTGATTTCATTCCTGATTCATATAACGTGTGACTGGTGTTGGTTACAATATTGCATTTGTGTGCCATCGGTGGATGTAACGTATAGTGAGTAATTTCGGAACACTTATTGTGTAAATGTTGGTTGACACTGGGAGTTCAGAGGCGCTTGAGCTGAGCAGATATACAGTGCGCGCGCGTGTGTGTTGAACAGGTCAAAGCTCTGACATTAAAAAAACCGCAAGGACTCTGATGTTGGGCCTTGGGAATGTTTGCGTGCGCGACGCTTTTTCACTCACACCCATCCTGCCTGGAAAATACAAGGGCGAGGGACGGACAAAGATTTTCTTGTACCCAAGGACGAACATCAGGCCCTCTCTCTCTCTTTCCCCGTATGTGTGTGTCCTTGTCCATTTTCTTGTTGGTTAATGTTATCATTGTTCACTGACGCCATTTTTACGCACAGCTGTCTCGTGCGTAAAAATGAAAAAAAAAAAAAAAAAACTATAGGATATGAAACGTTTCCTTTCCAAAAAATACAGATGTAAAAAAAAGCCATTAGGGAGGAACATGCCTTCACTTCACAACTAGATTACTATGTGTTTTCCCTCTGATCCAGAAGGGGAGCGCACATAATAGTTGGATCGGTTTCAAGCCTTCATAAAATCACTGGAAGAACAACCAATCAATTCATCAGCCGTTCAGTGGATGTAATATCCTAACGATCCAAAACACCCACATCAAAAGTTTACAAAAACATCATGGTAGAGCCATGTATTAATCGCCAATCTTTGTTTGACCTTTTCCTTCTACCGTTTTCTTACGCCACACGCACAAACGCACGAGCTCGCGCCCAGCGATACATTGGTACACAATCGCTGTACGAATGTTAAGCTCCCTGTGTTTACTGCGAGCCAGCTCTTCACGAAGAAAACCACCTACAGCAGGCCCCCTATGTGCCTGCGCGCCATTACGCACAGCCATCATTACGCACACAGTAAAACGCACACAAACGTGTGTGAGTGTGTTAAGGGGGGGGGGGGGGGGGGGGGGGGGCTGCACAGATGTAAAACATCTTCCTCCATCTCAGTCGCCAACACCGTCTCGCGCGGCCCGGACCGGTCACAACAGCGACTCTCAAATATCATAAACACACCGGAGCTTTGCGGCATTCCGCCAGCGGGTTAATACAGCAGCACTACACAGTGAGTGAGTGACATGGTAATTGCACAGCTCTCTCTCACCCCCTCCCCCTTTCATTCTCTACTTATCCCCCACTTACAGGCAGCCTTCAAACAGTACTTACTGTGCGTCCTGGCCCTTTCCATGTACCGGCTTGCTCAGCGTCCAGAGCGGCACAGACCGGAGCTCGCCGGGCTCCGCGTGTGAACCGGAGCAGGACCAGCGGCCGGTGGTAGTGGCCTGTTCACTCTCACACACACACACACACACACGCTCCCTCCCTCTCCCGCTCTGTCTCTACTTTACTGACCCCTTTAGGATCCCCGCGAAGCCGTTAAACCGTCACTTGCTTTCTAGAATGTGAAATATATAGTACATTGTCAACTCCCCAAAACCATAAAACTAACTTTATGGACCCCACGTGACCAGGGGAGAGCCAGTGAGAGGTATCAGTCTGAGGCCAGGCCCGATCTTTACGGTCCAACTTGGAGATAAAAAGCCTCATCCGTTTGACATGTAAATGTCAAAGCTGCCTTCTTTTTTATAGTTTGGCCCAAAGCAGAAGGGATAGCTTTAAAAATATACCCGGGCACACACACACACACAGAGGAGGCAGGAGACAGAGGCTGCGTCCAGATGAGGCTCGGAGCAGGACCTTGCCCCCCTCACCCCCAGCAGACTATCAGCTCAGAAACAGAGCCGTGTGATCAGGGACCCCGCAGCAGCGTCAGTCGGTGAGTTTAAAAGTTCAGTTGGTTGTTTACAGTTGGAAACCGGGAGACGGTAACCGGATTAGACCCAGTGTCGCCGCTGGTTCGGGCGGAAAGGAAAGGCCGTTTAGAGGAAAGTGACCAATCTGTCCACGGCGGGCAGTTTGTTGTCTTGTCAGGCTTGGTCAGCAGAGATAAAAAAATTGGCATGTGTGTGCGCGTCTGCTCTCCACGCCATGTGTGTGTGTTGGTGTGAGCATATTTCGTAATTAGTGAGCTCTGCGCTGTGATGCTGCTGTCCTTGGAAGCGTTGCGTTCAGGGTTCAAGTGAGGGCTGGACGGTTTTGAGGACAGGCCTCCAGTGTGTTTATGTGATTTTCCCCCTCATGAATTACTTTTGTAGAACTGGAAAATGAAAATTGGTAAATAAAATTACTTTTGCATCAGATTTTAGTGAATATTGCGCACAGATCACACGTGCGTGAGGCGGTGGAGTAGAGTGGATATTCTGCAGGAATTAGACTCAGGCCCACATATGGCGCAGACCCACTATTGCACTTGCACCTATTTTCAGACGGATACACTTAGGGAGACGCTGAGTTCAGAGTGTGTCAGTTCATAGCCGCTGCTATTACCTGACACCCTCACACACAGAAATATGATTCACAGTTAATTCATAACTGTTACTGGCGGAGGACACTTGTTTCACCCGGGTCTCGAACCAAGACGCAGCTCCAGCACAACCTGAAGGTTCCTGACACTTTTAGCTGTCATGCGTTCCATCCCCAGTCCTTTGTGAGGCAGTTAGACACATAAGCGACTGTCTACTTTTCATGACGAGAATGAGGAACTTTATTTTTTTTATCTTTCTTTCTTTTTCTCTTAGTTATTGTCTGTTTTACTCCAAGTTACAAACAAATACAAAAAGCTTATTGGCAGAAAGCTTACAGGCCTTACAGGACGGTAGCCATTTCCCTTACATGCGCACACACACTCACACACTCTCTCTCTCTCTCACACACACACACACACACACAGCGAGTACAAATAGTGAACTGCATGGGTACATTTAAAAATGTCAATATCTATATACATCCTTTCTGGAACATGAATCCAATAATTACAATAGTAATAATATACAGTTACATATTTTTTTTGAGTAATACACAACATTATGTGTGGAGACGGAGATGTAGACCGAGCTGACCCTCACACCTTCCCTGTCCCCTGCTCAGCGAAAACTGGATCAGATCTGGATGAAAAGTCGCCGAGGAAGGGAGCGGCCGATACATTTACTGTTGCTGGGCAGTGAATAACTTACGCATAAGAGCTCACATGCTGACTTTTCTAGAAAGCACTTTGTCAATTACAAAACACCGCACTCGACACACACAACGACATTTAGACCTTAAACAACAGGTAGGTAGTAAGGTTGTAAGGTAGGACGTATGTTAGGTAGCATATTCATCCTCGACTCCTCTCCACTGGACAACTAATTTAAAAACGACAAAGACATACAGGAACACTACGTTTCTTTTTGTTTCTTCTTCTTCTTCTTCTTTTTTTTTACAAGAGCAAGTACCACAGTTTTTTTTTTTTAACGTTGCCCTAAAACACCAAAGACCAACATGCCGAACAAATAAAAAGTGCTGCGCTGTGTTGTACAGTACTCAGTTGATAGTAGGAAGTGTTTTTGAAATCTCGATGTGGAATCTGTTTGTGACACATTTCTTCATCACGTCTTCTCCTCCAGCTCCACTCTCCACTGGCTTCTCTTCTTTTCTCCATTGCCTTGCTACAGTTTGTTGGGAAGCCTGTGCGTCATGGCTGTAACCTTTCCAAAGAGATGGACGGATGGATTTTTTTTTTTTTTAATGGGTTAATTTTTTTCTTTATGGTTGGAAGGCGCTGCCGGCGGTGGCGAGGTTCATGCTTTTCAGTTTGTTGTCCTTCTTCCACTTCATCCTCCGGTTCTGGAACCAGATCTTGATCTGCCGCTCCGTGAGGCAGAGCGTGTGCGCGATCTCGATGCGCCGCCGCCGCGTCAGGTACCGGTTGAAGTGGAACTCCTTCTCCAGCTCCAGGGTCTGGTAGCGGGTGTACGCCGTCCGCGCCCGTTTCCCGTCGGGGCCCGTCATATCTGAGGGTTTCAAGCGGACGAGAAAATGGGGCAAACGTAACATGAACGGGGTTATATTTTATAAGGAAAATGCACACAGAGAGTGGACGCACACAAGACAATGGATGTGCCACAGCGCACTGAAATGCACCAACACGACCACAAATTACCCTCCTAAACACGACTGCAACAACTCATCTCTGGCGGAGCATTATACTGCACAAAAGCCGCTTCACACCTCACGACACAGGCGACAGATTCCGTCCAGTTTGATCGGAATCAACAGCAGCCTTTCTTCACATTTTATTCCTCCCATTCTCACTCCACAGCCCGTGTCTTAAAAATGCTTTTATTGGTCACATTCTTGTTTTCTTTTTTAACCGGCCCTCACCAACACTAGCCTCTCTATACCCTCACTTTTCACCCTGTCTAGCTTCCCTTCAGGGTTTTATGGCCCCGTCCTCTGCCTCACCTCCCTAATAAAGTTCCCACACGTAAAAACGCTTCACTTGTCAAAGGAGCAACAGCTTCCAAAGCCTTCCTGGCCTCTCTTTCTTCTTTTCTCCCCCCCTCACCACCACCTCCACCGCCCGGCTCTGTCTGCGCTGCTCAGCCTGTTGGGCTCTGCTGCCCGGCTCGCCTCTCCCCTGACAGATTTATGACGCTTTTGTGGAATTTTCTAAAATAAAAAAAAGAGGGAGCTGAGGCAGAGAGGGGGGGCAGCCATGCAGCGTCTGTTGCTTCTACAGCAGCGAATAGAGCGAATTACACACGGATGCACTGAGGAAAACATGCTTATAATCGACCTAAATTCAGATGGTGAACCAGACACTGCTTTTCTTTGCATACTTTCAGGATTCCACGTATTTTCAAATAAAACACGATCGATTATTTATCTGCATAGATGTAATAACCGTGTCTGATATTTTTTGGGCCTTTCCAAACACCTTGCTGACTAATTTTTAACAGTCATGTGAAAATATTAAATTGACGCAGTGAAAAAAGGCTTGGCGGGGTGCACACAAAAACCAAGCACCGTGGCTAATTGCGTGACTTTCAGCCATTCTTTACTCAAATCATATCAAAGCAGCGATAGCTCTACTGGATCTTTAGAGGGAAGCTGATACAAAGAGCTCCATGACTCCCCGTGTAGCTTCCTCGAGAACTCAGCTGTCACCAACCCCATGTGTCCAAACATTCAGGCTACACTACCATCTATTAACCCAGCTTTGTTAATATCGTCGCCCTGGAACAGTCTATGACACGGAGCTGTAAACACGAGAGCAACATGTACCATGGTTTACGTGCAGCTTTCTCATCCAGGGGAATATCTGTGGCGTCTGAGCCTCGCTCCCCGTCGTGCTGCCGCAGGCTGGTCCCGCCGCGCCGCCCTCCTGCTTCTGCACGGGGTGCGGGTGTCCGGTCCGGGAGGACGGGTTCCGGCCGTGGCCAGTGTCCCGGCTGTGGTGCAATTCGTCGATCTCTGGCGACGCGTCGTCCAGCTCCGTGAAGCGCTGCGCCGTGCCGCCGCCGCCGCCACCGGAGGAGTTGGAGGGCAGGTTTGGGGAGCTGAGATTACCGCTTCCTGGTTGCTCCGAGCGCGGAGACGAGCTCTGGGCGCACAGCTTGGTGTCTCCACCGGCGGGTGACAGAAGCGAGTCTGCCACGGAGGCAAGGGAGCAGCTGGAGGGCTGTTGGAAACTCCTCTCCGGGGTCGGGGAGCCATAGCCCCGGGAGTCCCCGACGACAGAGCCTCCCCCGAAGTGTCCTCCGTTGGCGGCGGCGTTGCTGCTCCCCCCTCCCCGGCTGGTGACGGTCAGGTCCATGCCATTGTAGCTGTAGCCATACGAGCCCGTCGCATGGTGCATGGTGGCGGAGGAAGAGTCCCTGTACGTCCCGCCGTTCATTGCGCCGCTGCTGGCTCCATAATTTAGCAGTTGATAGTCGGGGCCATTTGGGTAGCGCCCCGAGAACGAGTTTACAAAGTAAGAGCTCATTTAGGTTGTTTTAGAGAGTTGCAGTCTTACTGTTAAGTACCACGGGGCGCTTGATTTGTTAGATTTCTCTTGGTCGTTATAACGCGGGTACTTTCAACGATTTATGATGTATTAGTGAATTATGGCGTTGCACTGTACTTCGTTTTTAGCTTTGTATGCGCCGTCCAAATATGGGGGTGGGGTGGTGTGTGTGTGTGTGAGTTCGATGGAGGGGTGTGTGTGTGTGTGTGATGGGGGAGGTGAGGGGTGAGGTGAGGGAGGAGAGAGAAGGAGGAGGTGCGGTCACGTGCTTTTGTTGACCAGTCGTAAATTCTCGCCGATGACTTTGGAGAGGTAATTCATGCTCTGAGGTTTCTAATGATGGCGGGGAGGGCGGGGGGAGCTCTCTCTCTCTCACCCTCCCTCTCTCTCCCTTTCTCTCTCTCTCTGCTGGAGGTGCCGGGGGTGAGCTCAGAGCGCCACCTACTGCAGTCATAATTTATTGCAGCGATTAAAGAGACAGAAATGGAGAAACTAGACCGAGTCTGAACTCTCCTGAGTTTTCCTGTCATATGGCAGCATGCGTCGCTTCTTTGGAGTCTGTTCAAAGACGTTTGCTCAGGCTGGAGAAGAGCAGCGATGATGTCATCCATAGAATAATCAGTTAAAATAAAGGAATATTTCACACGACAATAATAAAAGATGGAAATGCCACCTTCTAAAACATCTTCAACAAAAAAACAAGACAAAAAAACATCATAAAGTTACAGAGATTCAGCCAGGGCGTGTGATGCCCCCCCCCCCCCCCCCCCCCCCCGAAATCTTTACAGAGCAAAGCGACCCACATTTAATGTTTCCACCGCATCAACAAAATCAACGCAGTGACTTTATTTAGTCAGTTAGTGTTTTACAGTGTAACAGTCTTGTAACCAGGCTCCTCCACTGTCATAGCCTATTAGAATATTTTAATTAACTTTTAATCACCAGTATCTTCACACCAAACTTTTACAATGACCAAAACCTAATCTTCAATGTGACCAAACTCAAAACTCATTAGGCCTTCGACCGTGCATCTTTCTTTCTTTCTTTCTTTCTTTCTTTCTCGCTTCTTTTTTCTTTCTTTCTTTCTTTCTCTCTCATCCACTCTGTCTCTCTCAGCTTCCCTCCCTTCCAGCTGCAGAGGAATGGTACACCCGATCTGTGATGTCCAAAGTGGATGGAAATCTACTGATTTATGATTTGTTGATTCCCAGGCAGGGATGCATTTCAGCCAGGGTGCCTCTGTGTGTCTGAGTGTGCGTGTGTTATTGTAGTAGGCCTCAGCGTGCACTCTGGTGTGCATATTTCATTGTAACGCTGACACACACAACACAGTACATGCACACCGGCGAGAGCACGGGACAGATGAGGAATTCCAGATTTTCAGTGTGTGAAATGATTCAAATGAACGCACTCAGCAGGGATGCATGTGTATGTGTGTGTGTGTGTGTCTGTGTCCGTGTATTGTAGGCCACATTTCAGGTTACTGAGCTTCTGGCGCATGTAGCATCAGCAAGAGGAACCAGCAGTTGGAATGGAAATCATCTTGAATATTTCAAAATGACCTGGCAGAGAAAAAAAATGAAACTGCTGCAAGAGGCAGAAACACAGGGCCTAAAATCCACAAAGCAGATTTTTAGCCACGAGAGTTTAGATATCAGCACTAAATCAGCCGGCAGTTGGCCTGAGAGCCGGCTGCTGAGGCCTTCAAAAGTACAGAACCCAAAGTGTGCCAGGAATGCAGGGACAGGCCGGAGGAGGCACTGACCCAGTTGGCACACACTTCGGAACACACTCCCCTCATTATATATAGATTTCAATCATCCCACCAAATATTTGTGCCATGAAACCACTCGACTGACCATTTTGATCCAAACAACTTCCACAGTGAGAGATCAGAGAGATCAGGGGCTCCGGTTTATTTAGATTTGTACGTTTTTTGGGGGGTTTTCACCTCATATGCGTTACATCCTTTTTGTATACCACCTTTTTGTTCCATCATTATTATGTTCTGTTTGCTCGATGGCACGGAGGAAGGTCAGGCCTCAGGGTTTGAATCCCTCGGCTCACACTGCTTATGGATAAGATCATAGACTTCATGGCAGATTTTGTTCTTACACTAAGCGCGCAAATGTGATCATGATTCACTATAATCTGTAACCTAATGTCCAGCTGTGCACAGATGTTAAGATGCTTCAGATTTTCATACTTCAGCTGCAGTAAAATTGTTACAGATTTTCCTTTTTTTCCCACCTTATGGTCATGTGAAACGTTTTAAAGTCAACCCAAAGAAGTGTCGTAGTGTAAAACAAAGCAGCTTTTCCAAATCCTCAAACCTGTTTCAAACATAATTGATGTCTGAGACAAAATAAAATAAACCATCACACTCTTCATCCAAAGTACGGAAAGCTTTTTTTGTGTGTCGGCCGGTAAAGTGAGCCCTCTGAGTCTAAGATAAACCATCGTGTTTAACAGAGAACATCTGCCAGCATATTCACCTTACAGCGGCCATTCTCACTGTGGGAAACAAATCAGAAACCCTGGCATGGTCAGAGCCTCCGAAGAGGGACGCCTGTGCAATAAATACACAAACCCAATCAAATCCTCTGCTTGTCCCAGTCTTCAAACTCTACCGCATAATGTTTCAATAAGACCATTTGGTGGTGACTCTAGAAGTCGCTTTCCGTTATTGAACCTAGTCTCACTGCTAAAACACAGTGATTATCATGGCTAACTGCAGTGAAACATACCACGTTAAATCTGAACTTACTGCCTCTCACACACAAAATGTTTTATTTTCTCATTACTTGGGCTATTTACTGACAATCTGTGCTGTATATTACATTGGCACCATGTTCTACATCTGAACAGGCTTTTATTGGCAAACTTAATATGTCCAGCTCAATATAGTCAGCACACTGAGTGGAGTGAAGGTGAATTTCTCCACATGCTATTATGAAAACCACCGATAAAACATGCAGGGCCTCTTTACCAGAATAAATATATACAAGCTCAATAACGTTATAGTGGCGCTTTTATGTAATTGTGTCTCTTTTGGTTGGAGCGTTTAGAAAACACGCAGGGGTCACGTGAAGTGGGAGCTGTAGAGTCACTCAGAGGACAAGCAGAGTTCAAAGGGTCACGAGGACATTGTCCACTTTGTCTGGGTGAAGTGTGTGTGTGCGTGTGTGTGTGTGTGTGTGTGTGTGTGTGTGTGTGTGTGTGTGTGTGTCTGGCCAGCTCGAGGACAGATCAACTTTCTCTCTCTCTCTCTCTCTCTCTGCTCTGGTCATCAATTAGTTGAGTCCGGCGGCGGCGGCGGCTCGCGCGCCCTGTCACTTCCCCACCGGACCGCCGCTCGCTCGCTTCCGCGCTTTACGTGGCCCCTCGGCCTCGGCCGTAAATATGTGCGCGGCCGTTTTACGCGCACGAGCAAATAATCTGAAAGGTTTACGAGTCTCGAGCGCGGGCGTCGGTGAGTACGCCATTAAATCATAAAACAGCTCGCTCTTGAGTCAAATCTCAAATTATTTACCAGCAAGAAAGGAAATCACAGAAAGATACTTTCTTTACATTTTATTGAGCATTTCTCATAGGTAGTATATACGCAATTACTTGACAAGGACACTAACATAAACCAACAATGTAAAAATCCATAAAATATACACTTTCCTGAACGTTTTAGGTAGTTTGGCGAATAACATCAGTAGGTTAAATCCCCCCCCCCCAAAAACCCTTCCCCACCAACCCATTATAGCGCAAATACTGGAAAAAGTAAAACAGCTGGAAAGGTTAAATTACCCCCACCCAAAAATTACATCATTTTCAACGTACAGGGTGGGTTCTCCGTTGCTTATTTCTATACAGTTTAAATATGAACACCGTATGACAAACACACACTCCTCAGGTGACCCGTGCTGTGTGTATGGGCTTGTTTGAAGGTATATTACACACACGACACGTTTACAAAATAAGATCGTTTGGTTTCCGGGGGGAGGGGGTGTCCTAAAGCTTCACAGCAAGTGCCTGACAGATAAGAAGTACATTTGACATCAAATAAAATAAAAACTAAGTAAGAAGTTAGGTGGTTTTCTTGGAATGCAACAAGGAATTGTTGTGTCTCCGAGCAGCTCGCCCCCGTTAGGTTGCAGGTTACTTTGTTGTATTTTTTAAATACACAATGCCACACTTCACCCTCTTTCTCTTTTTTTCACGTCGCTATTTCTCTTTTTTCTTGCTTTCTTTTCTTTCCACAGTCTGGCGGTTCCTTCTCCTTCCAAATTATTTCCCAGTTTGAGACAGAGAGGCAGACACAGTCCAAAGAAGCGGTTGGATGAAATTGTTAAGTGACTGGCGACATTAGAGAGACATCTATTTCTCCCTCGTTCTTCCCTCATCCCTCCTCAGGTAAAAAAAAGAAATTGTTATATATACTTTTTTAACCCCAAAGTTTTCACACCAGTCACGTCTGGACGAACTTTGAGATGGGGAGGACTGAACAGGCATGTCTTCGCATCCATTCTCCTCTTCCTCTTCTTTTATGTTTCTCACATCAGTTTATTTCTTTTATTTTTCCCTTCTTTCATTCCGTCCGTTTCTCCTCTTCTTCGGCCCCGTTCACCGTGGAGGAAGAGGACGAGGAGGAGGAAGAGGAGTTGGAGTTGATCAGCTTGTTCTCCTTCTTCCACTTCATCCTCCGGTTCTGGAACCAGATCTTGATCTGCCGCTCCGTGAGACAGAGCGCGTGCGCGATCTCGATGCGCCGCCGCCGCGTCAGGTACCGGTTGTAGTGGAACTCCTTCTCCAGCTCCAGGGTCTGGTAGCGGGTGTACGTCTGCCGGCCGCGCCTGCCGGGGCTACCGAAGGTCCCTGGGAGAGAGGGAGGGAGGAGAGGGTTACACTTTAACTGGGACCAGACTAACACAGGCTGTACCTGGTGACACAGCGCGGAGCACTGCGTCACCTTCAGAGCGGCCTATTCTATTCTACTCTATTCTATTCTATTCTATTCAATAATATTGTATTCATTCTGTTTATTGTAATTTATTCTGCCAAGTTGAGGTAAAAAAAAAGTTACAATTCAACCCTAAATCAAATACATTCAGTGCAGTGTATCATTCAGATCTTTCCAATTATGTGTGTGCGTTTTTTATTGCGTTGAACTACTTCAGAAATATACAAAAAATAATTAAAACAAATAAATATATATGTTTTTAACATTAGATGTAAGAATGCTTTATTTTTAAACAGTATTTGTAGGCCTATTGTATAAAATATACTTTTTTTTAACATCAGTGAAGACAGAAACGCCGTGTTCCTAATATACTGACACTAATAACAATACAAATAATAAACAGATTAGTTAGCACAATGACGGACGGTAACATTTCAGAGGGTATTCCCCCGGTGAGGATCAGCTTCCAGGGCTTCAGTCTCTCTCGCCCTCACCAACACCGGCCTCTCTCGGCTCCCGGTGGGAAACAAATCGGCGTGTTGTCATTTTAGCAGCTTCGGTTTCTGTATCGATCTAAGAGCAGCTCCACGTGTGTGGACGTGCACGGCGCCCAGGGGCTCGCGTCTATATCTAAATACCCATAAATAAAAAATAAAAAAAGTGAGGCAAAGCGGATTATGGCGGGGCACTCAGGGTTCCTGCTGCCACTCTGCGCTCTCTCTCCAGCTGCCATTTACGTCCTCGACTGTCATTTATAGTCCCGCGCCGCGTTTGATTCCCCGTGTCTCTCTCCCTCTGCCTGTTTTCACCCCATCCGTCATAACTCGCACTGTCCTGCAGGGATTCGTACAACAGCAGCCCTCTATTATCCAACATTAGGCTGCGACATCTCAACAGGCCGTTTTCTCTCTTAAACAAAGACAATCGGCTCCTCAGTGCAGCCGCTCGCAACTGTCGCTCTCTGCTTCTCTTTGGGCTCACAGCAGAATTAAAACAGGGCCGACTTGTGCTTATTTCTGGAGACAAATAAATCAAATCACCCCCCCCCCCAGCCCCCCCCACCCCCCTCCCTGCTTCTCATAAACTGTCCCTACGCGTCTCACTTTCACTCGGAACTTGGCAAAGTCTGATTGTAATAATATCTAATCTGTTGGGTTTATGAATACACAGTGGTTAACATGTGAGATAAGAGGAGCAGGAAGGAGCTGTCACAGCTTTCTACACGTCTCAACAGTTTGGAGAAGCTAAGGAAGATGTTCTCTCGTTAAGTGTCAGGTGCTCGGGGGATTATTTTATTTTTCTAATCTGGACTGGGAACCTGGAAGAATATTAATATTGCATTTAAAAAAAAACAAGGAGGTACTTAAAGTGAAATGCGAGGAGAGACTTCATGCTTGAAGTTCCTTCTATCTGTCCTCTTTATCTGCTCCTTGTTTTCACCCACAACACTGTGTCTCTCTCTCCCTCTCTCTCTCTCTCCCTCTGACAGGCTTCCTCTTCTCTTGAGTCTCTCAGCCCTGCGTCGGTCAGCAGGTCACATACAGTAACAGGAGCTACAACCCAAACAAACCCGCTTTTATGACGGATAATAAAATAGCGAGCACATGACTGACTGACAGGCCAACAAACGGGGATCATAAAGCAGCTACTGGGAGAGGAGGAGGAGGAGGAGGAAGCAGGGAGCAGAGGGGCTGACAGCGGAAACAAACGTCAGTTTTATGACGGGGATCATAAAATATGCAAGAAAGAGCAGAAGAGGAGGAAGAGGAGGAAGAAGCAGACACTCACCGTTGCACGCGTTCATCCGCTGCATCCACGGATAAATTGGGGTTGACGCCGCGTGCTTGTCGTCCATCGTTTCACCGAACAGCCCCTTCCCACTCAGCCCCGC